>NW_028270184.1:10419686-10545654 GCF_037043375.1 Chiloscyllium plagiosum | reverse complement strand
AGGGTGGGGGGGGGGGTGTGTGTGGGGAGAAATATGCGTTTGAGGAGCCTACAGTTCAGACATCCCTCTCATCGCCACCCCACCACCCACTCCCAACCAACACAGATAACGGGTGAGGCAGCACATCCCCGGGGGGGCCAGGAAAGAATGGGAAAATGTTTTTTCTGGGACTGGGGATGAGGTAGTGGGGTGTTGGGGGTGGAGGGAGATGGTGAGGAGGTTGGGGAGGGGGGAGGTGGGAATGTGGGGGAGGCCGGATGTAGTGAGTGGGTGGGGGAGGGGGAGATGGTGGGGGATGGGGAGAGAGGTGGTGGGGGGATGGGGAGAGAGGTGGTGGGGGGATGGGGAGGTGGTTGGGGAGGGGGGAGGTGGGAGGTGGTGGAGGGATGGGGGTGGGGAGGGAGATGGTTGGGGGATGTGGGGAGGTGGTTGGGGAGGTGGGAGGTGATGGTGGGGTGGGGGTGGGGAGGGAGGTGGTGGGGGGTGTGGGGTGATGGTTGGGGAGGTGGGAGGTGGTGGAGGGGTGGGGGTGGGGAGGAAGGTGGTGGGGAGCTGGTTGCCGGGGAGGTGGGAGGTGGTGAAGAGGTGGGGAGGGAGGTGGTGGGGTAGTGTGGGGAGGTGGTTGGGGAGGGGGAGGAGGTGGTGGGGGGTGGTGGGGAGGGAGGTAGTGAGTGTTGGGGGTGAGGAGAGAGGTGGTGGGGGGCATGGGGAGGTGGTTGGGGAGGGGAGAGGTGGTGGAGGGGTCGGGTGGGGAGGGAAGTGGTGGGGGGATGTGGGTAGGTGATTGGGGAGGTGGGGGAGGGGGGAGATGGTGGGGGGGGTGTGGGGAGGTGGTTGGGAAGGTGGGAGGTGGTGGAGGGGTGCGGTTGTTAGGGAGGTGGTGGGGGTGTGGGTGGAGGTGGGGGGGAGATGATGGTGGGGGAGTGTGGTGAGGGGGTTGGGGAGGTGGGGAGCGGGGAGATAGTGGTTAGGGTGTGGTGAGGTGGTTGGGTAGGGGGGAGGTGGTGGAGGGGTGTGGGGTGGTGGTTGAGAGGAGAGCAGGTGGTGGAGGGGTATGGGGAGGTGGTTGGGGTGGGGGAAGGTGGTGGGGGGTGTGGGGAGATGGTTGGGGAGGGGGGAGGTGGTGGTGGGGGAGAGATAGTGGGGGGAGAGATGGTGGGGGGGGTGGAGATGGTGGAGGGGGGAGATGGGGTGAAGATGGTATGGGGGAGATGGTGGAGGGGGGTGGAGATGGTGGGGGGAGACGGTGGAGGGGGGAGATGAGGGAGGGGGGAGATGGTGGGGGGAGAGATGGCGGAGGTGGGGGAGATGGTGGGGGGAGATGGTGGAGGGTGTGGGGGGGAGATGGTGGTGGGGTGGAGATGGTGGGGGGAGATGGTGGAGGGGGGAGATGGTGGCGGGGGTGAGATGGTGGGGGGGAAATCGTGAGGGGTGATGGAGATGATGGTGGAGGGGGTGAGATGGTGGGGGGGAAATCGTGAGGGGTGATGGAGATGGTGGTGGGGGGAGATGGTGGGGGGGAGATGGTGGTGGGGGGAGATGGTGGGGGGGAGATGGTGGAGGGGGAGATGGTGGAGGGGGGAGATGGTGGAGAGGGGTGGAGATGGTGGGGGGGAGGTGGTGGGGGGGAGGTGGAGGGGGGAGATGGGGGGAGATGGTGAGGGGGATGGTGGAGGGGGGGGATGGTGGAGGGGGGAGATGGTGGAGGGGATGGTGGAGGGGGGAGATGGTGGGGGGTGGAGATGGTGGGGGGAGATGGTGGGGGGGGGGGGAGATGGTGGAGGTGGGGGGAGATGCCTTAGGGGAGATGGTGGAGGTGGGGGAGATGGTGGAGGGGGGTGGAGATGGTGGGGGTGGAGATGGTGGAGGGGGGTGGAGATGGTTGGGGGGAGATGGTGGAGGTGGGGAGATGGTGGAGGTGGGGAGATGGTGGGGGGGAAATGGTGGGGGGAGAGATGGTGGGGGTGGGGGGAGATGGTGGGGGGGAGATAGTGGGGGGGAAATCGTGAGGGGTGATGGAGATGGTGGGGGGGAGATGGTGGTGGGGGGAGATGGTGGTGGGGGGAGATGGTGGGGGGTAGATGGTGGTGGGGGGAGATGGTGGGGGGGAGATGGTGGTGGGGGAGATGGTGGAGGGGGGAGATGGTGGAGAGGGGTGGAGATGGTGGGGGGGGAGATGGTGGAGGGGAGATGGTGGTGGGGGGAGATGGTGGTGGGGGGAGATGGTGGGGGGGAGATGGTGGTGGGGGAGATGGTGGAGGGGGAGATGGTTGGGGGAGATGATGGAGGGGGGAAATGGTGGGGGGAAGGAGTTGGTGGAGGGGGGAGATGGTGGGGGGTAGATGGTGGGTGGGTAGATGGTGGAGGGGGGAGATGGTGGGGGGGAAAAGGTGGATGGGGGAGATGGTGGCGGGGGAGATGGTGGGGGGGAGATGGTGGTGGGGGGGAGATGGTGAAGGGGGGAGATGGTGGTGGGGGGGGAGATGGTGGTGGGGGGGAGATGGTGGGGGGGGAGATGGTGGTGGGGGGAGATGGTGGTGGGGGGAGATGGTGGTGGGGGGAGATGGTGGAGGGGGAGATGGTGGTGGAGGGGAGATGGTGGTGGAGGGGGAGATGGTGGTGGGGGGGGAGATGGTGGAGGGGGAGATGGTGGAGGGGGAGATGGTGGAGAGGGGAGATGGTGGAGGGGGGGAGATGGTGGAGGGGGGAGATGGTGGAGGGGGGTGGAGGTGGTGGGGGGAGATGGTGGAGGGGGGGAGATGGTGGAGGGGGAGATGGTGGAGGGGGGGAGATGGTGGAGGGGGAGATGGTGGAGGGGGAGATGGTGGAGAGGGGAGATGGTTGGGGGAGATGATGGAGGGGGAAATGGTGGGGGGAAGGAGTTGGTGGAGGGGGGAGATGGTGGGGGGTAGATGGTGGGTGGGTAGATGGTGGAGGGGGGAGATGGTGGGGGGGAAAAGGTGGATGGGGGAGATGGTGGCGGGGGAGATGGTGGGGGGGAGATGGTGGTGGGGGGGAGATGGTGAAGGGGGGAGATGGTGGTGGGGGGGGAGATGGTGGTGGGGGGGAGATGGTGGGGGGGGAGATGGTGGTGGGGGGAGATGGTGGTGGGGGGAGATGGTGGTGGGGGGAGATGGTGGAGGGGGAGATGGTGGTGGAGGGGGAGATGGTGGTGGAGGGGGAGATGGTGGTGGGGGGGGAGATGGTGGAGGGGGAGATGGTGGAGGGGGAGATGGTGGAGAGGGGAGATGGTGGAGGGGGGGAGATGGTGGAGGGGGGAGATGGTGGAGGGGGGTGGAGGTGGTGGGGGGAGATGGTGGAGGGGGGGAGATGGTGGAGGGGGAGATGGTGGAGGGGGGGAGATGGTGGAGGGGGAGATGGTGGAGGGGGAGATGGTGGAGAGGGGAGATGGTGGAGGGGGAGATGGTGGAGAGGGGAGATGGTGGAGGGGGGGAGATGGTGGAGGGGGGAGATGGTGGAGGGGGGTGGAGGTGGTGGGGGGAGATGGTGGAGGGGGGGAGATGGTGGAGGGGGAGATGGTGGTGGGGGGGAAGATGGTGGAGGGGGAGATGGTGGAGGGGGAGATGGTGGAGAGGGGAGATGGTGGAGGGGGGGAGATGGTGGAGGGGGGAGATGGTGGAGGGGGGTGGAGGTGGTGGGGGGAGATGGTGGAGGGGGGGAGATGGTGGAGGGGGGAGATGGGGGGAGATGATGGAGGGGGGAGATGGTGGGGGGGAGATGGTGGGGGGGGAGATGGTGGGGGGGGAGATGGTGGAGGGGGGAGATGGTGGGGGGTGGAGATGGTGGGGGGAGATGGTGGACGGGGGAGATGGTGGGGGAGAGATGGTGGGGGGGAGATGGTGGAGGGGGGAGATGGTGGGGGGAGATGGTGGAGGTGGGGGAGATGTTGGAGGGGGGAGATGGTGGGGGGTGGAGATGGTGGGGGGAGATGGTGGGGGGGGGAGATGGTGGAGGTGGGGGAGATAGTGGGTGGGGGGGGAGATGGTGGAGGTGGGGGAGATGGTGGAGGGGGGTGGAGATGGTGGGGGGGAGATGGTGGAGGGGGGTGGAGATGGTTGGGGGGAGATGGTGGAGGTGGGGAGATGGTGGAGGTGGGGAGATGGTGGAGGGGGGGAGATGGTGGAGGGGAAATGGTGGGGGGAGAGATGGTGGGGGGGGAGATGGTGGGGGTGGGGGAGATGGTGGGGGGGAGATGGTGGAGGTGGGGAGATGGTGGAGGGGGGGAGATGGTGGAGGGGGAGGTGGTGGAGGGGGGAGATGGTGGGGGGGAAATGGTGGGGGGAGAGATGGTGGGGGTGGGGGAGATGGTGGGGGGGAGATGGTGGGGGTGGGGGAGATGGTGGGGGTGGGGGAGATGGTGGGGGGGAGATGGTGGAGGGTGGAGGAGATGGTGGAGGGTGGAGGCGATGGTGGAGGGGGGAGATGGAGTGGGGGGAGATGGTGGAGGAGGGTGATGGTGGAGGGGAGATGGTGGAGGGGAGATGGTGGAGGAGGGAGATGGTGGAGGGGAGATGGTGGGGGGGAGATGGTGGGGGGGAGATGGTGGGTGGTTGGGATGGAGATGGTGGAGGGGGCTGTGAAGATGGGGGGTGTGGAGATGGTGGGGGGGAGATGGTGGATGGGGAGGTGGAGATGGTGAAGGGGGTGTGGAGATGGTGGGGGGGAGATGGTGGGGGCGGAGATGGTGGGGGGGGAGATGGGGGTGGGGGCAGAGATGGTGGGGGGGGAGATGGGGGTGTGTGTGGAGATGGTGGGGGGGAGATGGTGGGGGGGAGATGGTGGGTGCGGAGATGGTGGTGGGGAGATGGGGGGGTGATGGTGGGGGGGGGGAGATGGGGGGACGTGTGGAGATGGTGGGGGGGAGATGGCAGGGGGGAGATGGGGGTGTGTGTGGAGATGGTGGGGGGGAGATGTGGGGGTGATGGTGGGGGTGGAGATGGTGGGTGCGGAGATAGTGGGGGGGGAGATGGTGGGATGGGAGATGGTGGGGGGAGATGGGGGGTGATGGGTGGGGGCGGAGATGGTCGGGGGGGGTGATGGTGGGGTGGGAGATGGTGGGGGGAGATGGGGGGTGATGGGTGGGGGCGGAGATGGTGGGTGCGGAGATGGTGGGGGGGGAGATGGTGGGATGGGAGATGGTGGGGGGAGATGGGGGGTGATGGTAGGGGTGATGGGTGGGGGCAGAGATGGTCGGGGGGAGATGGGGGGGTGATGGGTGGGGGCGGAGATGGTGGGGGGCCGTGTGGAGATGGTGGGTGGGGGAGAGATGGTGGCGGGGGGGTGTGGAGATGGTGGCTGGGGAGGGGGGGGGGAGATGGTGGGGGGTGGGGGAGATGGTGGCGGGGGGGTGTGGAGATGGTGGCAGGGGGGTGTGGAGATGGTGGGGGGTGTGGAGATGGTGGCAGGGGGGTGTGGAGATGGTGGGGGGGGGGGGGAGATGGTGGCGGGGGGGTGTTTGGTGAATGGATGTGGGCTCTCCCAGAGCTGCTGTTTTCCTAAATGGAGGGGACCAGGCTCGGTTGCTCCTTCTGGAAGGGTGCTCTCCCAATCTTGGGAACCACTTGCTCCCGCTGACAACCAGCTTCCAGTTCGTGATCCATGGTCGCTCCTGGTGGAATGATGGCCTCCAGATGAGGGACAGTGCTCACTGTCCCTGGGCTGTGGGATCCTGTCTTTGAGGGTTCAGTCTCTGGGGGGTCACTGACTCCCTGCAGAGTGACGGCTCCAGGTTTTGGGGGTCCAGTCTCTGGGGGTTCACTGACTCCCTGCAGAGTGACGGCTCCAGGTTTTGGGGGTCCAGTCTCTGGGGGGTCACTGACTCCCTGCAGAGTGACGGCTCCAGGTTTTGGGGGTTCAGTCTCTGGGGGTTCACTGACTCCCTGCAGAGTGACGGCTCCAGGTTTTGGGGGTTCAGTCTCTGGGGGGTCACTGACTCCCTGCAGAGTGACGGCTCCAGGTTTTGGGGGTCCAGTCTCTGGGGGGTCACTGACTCCCTGCAGAGTGACGGCTCCAGGTTTTGGGGGTCCAGTCTCTGGGGAGTCACTGAGTCCCTGCAGAGTGACGGCTCCAGGTTTTGGGGGTCCAGTCTCTGGGAGGTCACTGACTCCCTGCAGAGTGACGGCTCCAGGTTTTGGGGGTCCAGTCTCTGGGGGTTCACTGACTCCCTGCAGAGTGACGGCTCCAGGTTTTGGGGGTCCAGTCTCTGGGGGTTCACTGACTCCCTGCAGAGTGACGGCTCCAGGTTTTGGGGGTCCAGTCTCTGGGGGGTCACTGACTCCCTGCAGAGTGACGGCTCCAGGTTTTGGGGGTCCAGTCTCTGGGGGCTCACTGAATCCCTGCAGAGTGACGGCTCCAGGTTTTGGGGGTCCAGTCTCTGGGGGGTCACTGAGTCCCTGCAGAGTGACGGCTCCAGATTTTGGGGGTCCAGTCTCTGGGGGGTCACTGACTCCCTGCAGAGTGACGGCTCCAGGTTTTGGGGGTCCAGTCTCTGGGGTTTCACTGACTCCCTGCAGAGTGACGGCTCCAGGTTTTGGGGGTCCAGTCTCTGGGGGTTCACTGACTCCCTGCAGAGTGACGGCTCCAGGTTTTGGGGGTCCAGTTTCTGGGGGGTCACTGACTCCCTGCAGAGTGACGGCTCCAGGTTTTGGGAGTCCAGTCTCTGGGGGGTCACTGAGTCCCTGCAGAGTGACGGCTCCAGGTTTTGGGGGTCCAGTCTCTGGGGGTTCACTGACTCCCTGCAGAGTGACGGCTCCAGGTTTTGGGGGTCCAGTCTCTGGGGGTTCACTGACTCCCTGCAGAGTGACGGCTCCAGGTTTTGGGGGTCCAGTCTCTGGGGGTTCACTGACTCCCTGCAGAGTGACGGCTCCAGGTTTTGGGGGTTCAGTCTCTGGGGAGTCACTGAGTCCCTGCAGAGTGACAGCTCCAGGTTTTGGGGGTCCAGTCTCTGGGAGCTCACTGAGTCTCTGCAGAGTGACGGCTCCAGGTTTTGGGGGTCCAGTCTCTGGGGGGTCACTGACTCCCTGCAGAGTGACAGCCTCAGAATCTGAGGGTCCAGTGGCTCTCTGTGGAATGTCGGCCCCACAGTTTGAGAGCTCAGATTTCTCAGGTTCGGGTGACTCTATGAGAGGTGGGAGGTTAGGAATAAGGGGTTCAAATACTCCAACAGGAGTGACCGCTTCTGAGGCTGGAGGGTCAGATTCCGGGGATTCGGAATCCTCCAGTTCAGAAACATCCATTTCCGACTCCTGCTGTTCCGATTCCCCGACCTCGGACTCCTGGTCTTCAGATCCCTCCTCGTTTTCCGAGTCGTCATCTTCGGACTCCTCGGTTTCGGATTCCACGATTTCCGATCCTTGGGGATCGGGGCTTTGCTCGTGAGGAATCGGTTCAGATTCCTCAAGTTCAGAGTCCTGAGGCTGAGCTCCCTGGGACTCGGGATCCTGACGCTCGGAATCCAGGAGTTCAGATCCCCGGGAATCGTATCCCTGGAGTTCGGATTTATCAGGTTCGGAGTCAATGGCTCCAGATTTCCAGAATTCACGTTTGTCGGGTGCCAACTCCTGGACCTCACATTCCTCGATTTCCAATCCTTTGGATGTAGATTCCTGGTCTTCGGTGACCTGAGGAGGAATGTCTTCAGAACCAGGTATCGGATTTTGTGGTTCGTTGGACGCAGATGTCTTAAGTCCAGATGTTTCGAGTTCACATGTCTGGGCTCCAGATCCCTGGAAATCAGATTGCTTTGCTGCCAATTCCCAAAGTTTGGAACCTTGGGGTTTGACGGTATTTTGCTCGGGTGCCCTCCCCGAGGAGGGGGAGTGAGGTTCACGGGGAGTGACAGATTTCGTCAGATCGGGGTCAGATTTTAGGGGTTCAGTCACTCCCTGAAGAGGGACGGACTCAGACTTTAGGGGTTCTGTTACTCCCTGTGGAGTGATGGACTCAGAGTTTGGGGGTTCAGTTCCTCTCTGCGGAGTCACAGACTGAGATTTTGGGGGTTCGGTCACTCTCTGCGGAGCGGCGGACGGATATTTTGGGGGTCCTGTTCCTCTCTGCAGAGCGGCAGACTGAGATTTTGGGGGTTCGGTCACTCTCTGCGGAGCGACGGACTGAGATTTTGTGGGTTCGGTCACTCTCTGCGGAGCGACGGACTGAGATTTTGGGGGTTCGGTCACTCTCTGCGGAGCGACGGACTGAGATTTTGGGGGTTGAGTCACACTCTGCGGAGCGACAGACTGAGACTTTGGGGGTTCGGTCACTCTCTGCGGAGTGACGGATTGAGATTTTGTGGGTTCGGTCACTCTCTGTGGAGCGACGGACTGAGACTTTGGGGGTTCGGTCACTCTCTGTGGAGCGACGGACTGAGACTTTGGGGGTTCAGTCATTCTCTGCGGAGCGACGGACTGAGATTTTGGGGGTTGAGTCACACTCGGTGTTTCAGTCACCGTTTGGGAAATGATGCATTCAGATTTCGAGGGTTCTGTTGCTCTCTGCGGAGTGACAGCCTCAGATTTTGGGGGTTCACTCCCTGGAGCGACCGGCTGAGACTTTGGTGGCTCAGCAGCCGCCATCTTTACTGGGGCACCCTCGGGTTTGGTGGGGGAGGACGTCGGAAGCGTTTTGAGGGCTGCGGGTGGGTGTGGAGGCCCGTTCTCCCCCTGGGAGTTTGGCGGCACTTTGGGTGTTGTAGCCGGTCCCCCTTTGGCGCTCCGGGCCGAGCAGAGATCGGCGTAGGACGTGGCCAGAGAACCGCCCCCTGCTGCCGGCCGTTTGAATTTGCGGGGGCGGTGGGGGGACCATTCTTGACGCAGGGAGGCAACGCACACCACCTGGTGGGGCATCTCCAGCGGCTTGAGGTCCTGGAGGAAGGTGAAAGGGGAATCCTGGCTCCTGGTCCTGATGTACCTGCGGGAGAGCTTTGCCTCGGGATCCAACGCGTCCGATCTGGCCTCGGGGGGAATGGATTCGCCATCCTTGGCTGGGACCTCTGGCCTTCGGGATTGTAGTGCGGCGCAGAGGTCCACCGCCTGTCCTGTCACGTCACCCGCAGCCTCATTGGCAATCTCTAGGGGGAGGGGGCAAGGGAGGGGAGGGAATCGAACAAAGCATCAAGTCACCCCTCGGGAATACCGTACAAAGGTGGTGGTCTTCCTGACAATGACGCTAACTGCTCCCAGGGGTTTAGATAGTTTAGACAGCCAATCCATGCTAACCTGCACATCCCTGGACACTATGGGACAATTTAGCACGGCCAATCCACCCACACCTGCACATCCCTGGGCACTATGGGACAATTTAGCACGGCCAATCCACCCTAACCTGCACATCCCTGGGCACTACGGGACAATTTAGCACGGCCAATCCATCCTAACCTGCACATCCCTGGACACTATGGGAAAATTTAGCACGGCCAATCCACCCTAACCTGCACAGGGTGGGGTGCAGGTTAGGGTGGATTGACCGTGCTAAATTGTCCCGTAGTGCCCAGGGATGTGCAGGTTAGGGTGGATTGACCGTGCTAAATTGCCCCATAGTGCCCAGGGATGTGCAGGTTAGGGTGGATTGGCCGTGCTAAATTGCCCCATAGTGCCCAAGGGTGTGCAAGTTATGGTAGATTGGCCGTGCTAAATTGTCCCATAGTGCCCAGGGATGTGCAGGTTAGGGTGGATTGGCCGTGCTAAATTGTCCCATAGTGACCAGGGATGTGCAGGTTAGGGTGGATTGGCCGTGCTAAATTGTCCCGTAGTGCCCAGGGATGTGCAGGTTAGGGTGGATTGGCCGTGCTAAATTGCCCCATAGTGCCCAGGGATGTGCAGGTTAGGGTGGATTGGCCGTGCTAAATTGCCCCATAGTGCCCAAGGGTGTGCAAGTTATGGTAGATTGGCCGTGCTAAATTGTCCCATAGTGCCCAGGGATGTGCAGGTTAGGGTGGATTGGCCGTGCTAAATTGTCCCATAGTGACCAGGGATGTGCAGGTTAGGGTGGATTGGCCGTGCTAAATTGTCCCGTAGTGCCCAGGGATGTGCAGGTTAGGGTGGATTGGCCGTGCTAAATTGCCCCATAGTGCCCAGGGATGTGCAGGTTAGGGTGGATTGGCCGTGCTAAATTGCCCCATAGTGCCCAGGGATGTGCAGGTTAGGGTGGATTGGCCGTGCTAAATTGCCCCATAGTGCCCAAGGGTGTGCAAGTTATGGTGGATTGGCCGTGCTAAATTGTCCCATAGTGCCCAGGGATGTGCAGGTTAGGGTGGATTGGCCGTGCTAAATTGTCCCATAGTGCCAAGGGATGTGCAGGTTAGGGTGGATTGGCCGTGCTAAATTATCCCATAGTGCCCAGGGATGTGCAGGTTAGGGTTTTGACAGGAGCTCAGTGCCAAGTCTGGGGGATTAGTGTCTATACAGGGGCTCAGTGCCCAGTCTGGGAAGGGGAGCTGTAGTCTAGACAGGGGGCTCAGTGCCCAGTCTGGGAAAGGGAGCTGTAGTCTAGACAGGGAGCTCAGTGCCCAGTCTGGGAAGGGGAGCTGTAGTCTGGACAGGGGGCTCAGTGCCCAGTCTGGGAAGGGGAGATGTAGTCTAGACAGGGGGCTCAGTGCCCAGTCTGGGAAGGGGAGCTGTAGTCTGGACAGGGGCTCAGTGCCCAGTCTGGGAAGGGGAGCTGTAGTCTGGACAGGGAGCTCAGTGCCCAGTCTGGGAAGGGGAGCTGTAGTCTGGACAGGGAGCTCAGGGCCCAGTCTGGGAAAGGGAGCTGTAGTCTGGAAAGTGGGCTCAGTGCCCAGTCTGGGAAGGGGAGCTGTAGTCTAGACAGGGGGGTCAGTGTCCAGTCTGGGAAGGGGAGCTGTAGTCTAGACAGGAAGCTCAGTGCCCATTCTGGGAAGGAGAGCTGTAGTCTAGACAGGGGGCTCAGTGCTCAGTCTGGGAAGGGGAGCTGTAGTCTAGACAGGAGGCTCAGTGCCCAGTCTGGGAAGGGGAGCTGCAGTCTGGACAGGGGGCTCAGTGCCCAGTCTGGGAAGGGGAGCTATAGTCTAGACAGGGAGCTCAGTGCCCAGTCTGGGAAGGGGAGCTGTAGTCTAGACAGGGGGCTCAGTGCCCAGTCTGGGAAGGGGAGCTGTAGTCTGGACAGGGAGCTCAGTGCCCAGTCTGGGAAGGGGAGCTGTAGTCTGGACAGGGGGCTCAGTGCCCAGTCTGGGAAGGGGAGCTGTCGTCTAGACAGGGGGCTCAGTGCCCATTCTGGGAAGGGGAGCTGTAGTCTGGACAGGGAGCTCAGTGCCCAGTCTGGGAAGGGGAGCTGTAGTCTAGACAGGGAGCTCAGTGCCCAGTCTGGGAAGGGGAGCTGTAGTCTAGACAGGGGACTCAGAGCCCAGTCTGGGAAGGGGAGCTGTAGTCTAGACAGGGGGCTCAGAGCCCAGTCTGGGAAGGGGAGCTATAGTCTAGACAGGGAGCTCAGTGCCCAGTCTGGGAAGGGGAGCTGTAGTCTACACAGGGAGCTCAGTGCCCAGTCTGGGAAGGGGAGCTGTAGTCTGGACAGGGGGCTCAGTGCCCAGTCTGGGAAGGGGAGCTGTAGTCTGGACAGGGGGCTCAGAGCCCAGTCTGGGAAGGGGAGCTGTAGTCTGGACAGGGGGCTCAGTGCCCAGTCTGGGAAGGGGAGCTGTAGTCTAGACAAGGGAGCTCAGTGCCCAGTCTGGGAAGGGGAGCTGTAGTCTAGACAGGGGGCTCAGTGCGCAGTCTGGGAAGGGGAGCTGTAGTCTGGACAGGGGCTCAGTGCCCAGTCTGGGAAGGGGAGCTGTAGTCTGGACAGGGGGCTCAGAGCCCAGTCTGGGAAGGGGAGCTGTAGTCTGGACAGGGAGCTCAGGGCCCAGTCTGGGAAGAGGAGCTGTAGTCTAGACAGGGAGCTTAGTGCCCAGTCTGGGAAGGGGAGCTGTAGTCTAGACAGGGGGCTCGGGGCCCAGTCTGGGAAGGGGAGCTGTACTCTGGACAGGGAGCTCAGTGCACAGTCTGGGAAGGGGAGCTGTAGTCTAGACAGGGGGCTCAGTGCCCAGTCTGGGAAGGGGAGCTGTAGTTTCGACAGGGGGCTCAGTGCCCAGTCTGGGAAGGGGAGCTGTAGTCTAGACAGGGAGCTCAGTGCCCAGTCTGGGAAGGGGAGCTGTAGTCTGGACAGGGAGCTCAGTGCCCAGTCTGGGAAGGGGAGCTGTAGTCTGGACAGGGGGCTCAGTGCCCAGTCTGGGAAGGGGAGCTGGAGTCTGGACAGGGGGCTCAGTGCCCAGTCTGGGAAGGGGAGCTGTAGTCTAAACAGGGAGCTCAGTGCCCAGTCTGGGAGGGGGAACTGTAGTCTAGACAGGGGGCTCAGTGCCCAGTCTGGTAAGGGGAGCTGTAGTCTAGACAGCGAGCTCAGTGCCCAGTCTGGGAAGGGGAGCTGTAGTCTGGACAGGGAGCTCAGTGCCCAGTCTGGGAAGGGGAGCTGTGGTCTAGACAGGGGGATCAGAGCCCAGTCTGGGAAGGGGAGCTGTAGTCTAGACAGGGAGCTCAGTGCCCAGTCTGGGAAGGGGAGCTGTAGTCTAGACAGGGAGCTCAGTGCCCAGTCTGGGAAGGGGAGCTGTAGTCTGGACAGGGGGCTCAGTGCCCAGTCTGGGAAGGGGAGCTGTAGTCTAGACAGGGGGCTCAGTGCCCAGTCTGGGAAGGGGAGCTGTAGTCTGGACAGGGGGCTCAGGGCCCAGTCTGGGAAGGGGAGCTGTAGTCTAGACAGGGGGCTCAGAGCCCAGTCTGGGAAGGGGAGCTGTAGCCTGGACAGGGAGCTCAGTGCCCAGTCTGGGAAGTGGAGCTGTAGTCTGGACAGGGGGCTCAGTGCCCAGTCTGGGAAGGGGAGCTGTAGTCTAGAGAGGGGGCTCAGAGCCCAGTCTGGGAAGGGGAGCTGTAGTCTGGACAGGGGGCTCAGAGCCCAGTCTGGGAAGGGGAGCTGTAGTCTGGACAGGGGCTCAGTGCCCAGTCTGGGAAGGGGAGCTATAGTCTAGACAGGGGGCTCAGTGCCCAGTCTGGGAAGGGGAGCTGTAGTCTAGACAGGGGGCTCAGTGCCCAGTCTGGGAAGGGGAGCTGTAGTCTAGACAGGGGGCTCAGTGCCCAGTCTGGGAAGGGGAGCTGTAGTCTGGACAGGGAGCTCAGGGCCCAGTCTGGGAAGAGGAGCTGTAGTCTAGACAGGGAGCTTAGTGCCCAGTCTGGGAAGGGGAGCTGTAGTCTAGACAGGGGGCTCGGGGCCCAGTCTGGGAAGGGGAGCTGTACTCTGGACAGGGAGCTCAGTGCACAGTCTGGGAAGGGGAGCTGTAGTCTAGACAGGGGGCTCAGTGCCCAGTCTGGGAAGGGGAGCTGTAGTTTCGACAGGGGGCTCAGTGCCCAGTCTGGGAAGGGGAGCTGTAGTCTAGACAGGGAGCTCAGTGCCCAGTCTGGGAAGGGGAGCTGTAGTCTGGACAGGGAGCTCAGTGCCCAGTCTGGGAAGGGGAGCTGTAGTCTGGACAGGGGGCTCAGTGCCCAGTCTGGGAAGGGGAGCTGGAGTCTGGACAGGGGGCTCAGTGCCCAGTCTGGGAAGGGGAGCTGTAGTCTAAACAGGGAGCTCAGTGCCCAGTCTGGGAGGGGGAGCTGTAGTCTAGACAGGGGGCTCAGTGCCCAGTCTGGTAAGGGGAGCTGTAGTCTAGACAGGGAGCTCAGTGCCCAGTCTGGGAAGGGGAGCTGTAGTCTGGACAGGGAGCTCAGTGCCCAGTCTGGGAAGGGGAGCTGTGGTCTAGACAGGGGGATCAGAGCCCAGTCTGGGAAGGGGAGCTGTAGTCTAGACAGGGAGCTCAGTGCCCAGTCTGGGAAGGGGAGCTGTAGTCTAGACAGGGAGCTCAGTGCCCAGTCTGGGAAGGGGAGCTGTAGTCTGGACAGGGGGCTCAGTGCCCAGTCTGGGAAGGGGAGCTGTAGTCTAGACAGGGGGCTCAGTGCCCAGTCTGGGAAGGGGAGCTGTAGTCTGGACAGGGGGCTCAGGGCCCAGTCTGGGAAGGGGAGCTGTAGTCTAGACAGGGGGCTCAGAGCCCAGTCTGGGAAGGGGAGCTGTAGCCTGGACAGGGAGCTCAGTGCCCAGTCTGGGAAGTGGAGCTGTAGTCTGGACAGGGGGCTCAGTGCCCAGTCTGGGAAGGGGAGCTGTAGTCTAGAGAGGGGGCTCAGAGCCCAGTCTGGGAAGGGGAGCTGTAGTCTGGACAGGGGGCTCAGAGCCCAGTCTGGGAAGGGGAGCTGTAGTCTGGACAGGGGCTCAGTGCCCAGTCTGGGAAGGGGAGCTATAGTCTAGACAGGGGGCTCAGTGCCCAGTCTGGGAAGGGGAGCTGTAGTCTAGACAGGGGGCTCAGTGCCCAGTCTGGGAAGGGGAGCTGTAGTCTAGACAGGGGGCTCAGTGCCCAGTCTGGGAAGGGGAGCTGTAGTCTAGACAGGGAGCTCAGTGCACAGTCTGGGAAGGGGAGCTGTAGTCTAGACAGGGGGCTCAGTGCCCAGTCTGGGAAGGGGAGCTGTAGTTTCGACAGGGGGCTCAGTGCCCAGTCTGGGAAGGGGAGCTGTAGTCTAGACAGGGAGCTCAGTGCCCAGTCTGGGAAGGGGAGCTGTAGTCTGGACAGGGAGCTCAGTGCCCAGTCTGGGAAGGGGAGCTGTAGTCTGGACAGGGGGCTCAGTGCCCAGTCTGGGAAGGGGAGCTGGAGTCTGGACAGGGGGCTCAGTGCCCAGTCTGGGAAGGGGAGCTGTAGTCTAAACAGGGAGCTCAGTGCCCAGTCTGGGAGGGGGAGCTGTAGTCTAGACAGGGGGCTCAGTGCCCAGTCTGGTAAGGGGAGCTGTAGTCTAGACAGGGAGCTCAGTGCCCAGTCTGGGAAGGGGAGCTGTAGTCTGGACAGGGAGCTCAGTGCCCAGTCTGGGAAGGGGAGCTGTGGTCTAGACAGGGGGATCAGAGCCCAGTCTGGGAAGGGGAGCTGTAGTCTAGACAGGGAGCTCAGTGCCCAGTCTGGGAAGGGGAGCTGTAGTCTAGACAGGGAGCTCAGTGCCCAGTCTGGGAAGGGGAGCTGTAGTCTGGACAGGGGGCTCAGTGCCCAGTCTGGGAAGGGGAGCTGTAGTCTAGACAGGGGGCTCAGTGCCCAGTCTGGGAAGGGGAGCTGTAGTCTGGACAGGGGGCTCAGGGCCCAGTCTGGGAAGGGGAGCTGTAGTCTAGACAGGGGGCTCAGAGCCCAGTCTGGGAAGGGGAGCTGTAGCCTGGACAGGGAGCTCAGTGCCCAGTCTGGGAAGTGGAGCTGTAGTCTGGACAGGGGGCTCAGTGCCCAGTCTGGGAAGGGGAGCTGTAGTCTAGAGAGGGGGCTCAGAGCCCAGTCTGGGAAGGGGAGCTGTAGTCTGGACAGGGGGCTCAGAGCCCAGTCTGGGAAGGGGAGCTGTAGTCTGGACAGGGGCTCAGTGCCCAGTCTGGGAAGGGGAGCTATAGTCTAGACAGGGGGCTCAGTGCCCAGTCTGGGA
Organism: Chiloscyllium plagiosum; assembly: GCF_037043375.1. NCBI lineage: Eukaryota > Metazoa > Chordata > Chondrichthyes > Orectolobiformes > Hemiscylliidae > Chiloscyllium > Chiloscyllium plagiosum. The sequence continues at coordinate 10,530,130 of NW_028270184.1, read as the reverse complement.
AGGGGAGCTGTAGTCTAGACAGGGGGCTCAGTGCCCAGTCTGGGAAGGGGAGCTGTAGTCTAGACAGGGGGCTCAGTGCCCAGTCTGGGAAGGGGAGCTGTAGTCTAGACAGTGGGCTCAGTGCCCAGTCTGGGAAGGGGAGCTGTAGTCTAGACAGGGGGCTCAGTGCCCAGTCTGGGAAGGGGAGCTGTACTCTAGACAGGGGGCTCAGTGCCCAGTCTGGGAAGGGGAGCTGTAGTCTAGACAGGAGGCTCAGTGCCCAGTCTGGGAAGGGGAGCTGTAGTCTAGACAGGGGGCTCAGTGCCCAGTCTGGGAAGGAGAGCTGTAGTCTGGACAGCGGGCTCAGTGCCCAGTCTGGGAAGGGGAGCTGTAGTCTAGACAGGGAGCTCAGTGCCCAGTCTGGGAAGGGGAGCTGTAGTCTGGACAGGGGGCTCAGTGCCCAGTCTGGGAAGGGGAGCTTTAGTCTAGACAGGGGGGTCAGTGCCCAGTCTGGGAAGGGGGCTGTAGTCTAGACAGGGAGCTCAGTGCCCAGTCTGGGAAGGGGAGCTGTAGTCTGGACAGGGGGCTCAGTGCCCAGTCTGGGAAGGGGAGCTGTAGTCTGGACAGGGGGCTCAGTGCCCAGTCTGGGAAGGGAAGGTGTACTCGAGACAGGGGGCTCAGTGCCCAGTCTGGGAAGGGGAGCTGTAGTCTGGACAGGAGGCTCAGTGCCCAGTCTGGGAAGGGGAGCTGTAGTCTGGACAGGGGGCTCAGTGCCCAGTCTGGGAAGGGGAGCTGTAGTCTGGACAGGGAGCTCAGCGCCCAGTCTGGGAAGGGGAGCTATAGTCTAGACAGGGGGCTCAGTGCCCAGTCTGGGAAGGGGAGCTGTAGTCTGGACAGGAGGCTCAGTGCCCAGTCTGGGAAGGGGAGCTGTAGTCTGGACAGGGGGCTCAGTGCCCAGTCTGGGAAGGGGAGCTGTAGTCTAGACAGGGGGGTCAGTGCCCAGTCTGGGAAGGGGAGCTGTAGTCTAGACAGGGGGGTCAGTGCCCAGTCTGGGAAGGGGAGCTGTAGTCTAGACAGGGGGCTCAGTGCCCAGTCTGGGAAGGGGAGCTGTAGTCTAGACAGGGGGGTCAGTGCCCAGTCTGGGAAGGGGAGCTGTAGTCTAGACAGGGAGCTCAGCGCCCAGTCTGGGAAGGGGAGCTGTAGTCTGGACAGGGGGCTCAGTGCCCAGTCTGGGAAGGGGAGCTGTAGTCTAGACAGGGGGGTCAGTGCCCAGTCTGGGAAGGGGAGCTGTAGTCTAGACAGGGGGCTCAGTGCCCCAGTCTGGGAAGGGGAGCTGTAGTCTGGACAGGGGGCTCAGCGCCCAGTCTGGGAAGGGGAGCTGTAGTCTGGACAGGGGGCTCAGCGCCCAGTCTGGGAACGGGGAGCTGTAGTCTATACAGGGGCTCAGTGCCCAGTCTGGGAAGGGGAGCTGTAGTCTAGACAGGGAGCTCAGTGCCCAGTCTGGGAAGGGGAGCTGTAGTCTGGACAGGGGGCTCAGTGCCCAGTCTGGGAAGGGGAGCTGTAGTCTGGACAGGGGGCTCAGCGCCCAGTCTGGGAAGGGGAGCTGTAGTCTGGACAGGGGGCTCAGCGCCCAGTCTGGGAAGGGGAGCTATAGTCTAGACAGGGGGCTCAGTGCCCAGTCTGGGAAGGGGAGCTGTAGTCTAGACAGGGAGCTCAGTGCCCAGTCTGGGAAGGGGAGCTGTAGTCTGGACAGGGGGCTCAGTGCCCAGTCTGGGAAGGGGAGCTGGAGTCTAGACAGGGGGCTCAGTGCCCAGTCTGTGAAGGGGAGCTGTAGTCTGGACAGGGGGCTCAGTGCCCAGTCTGGGAAGGGGAGCTGTAGTCTGGACAGGGGGCTCAGCGCCCAGTCTGGGAAGGGGAGCTATAGTCTAGACAGGGGGCTCAGTGCCCAGTCTGGGAAGGGGAGCTGTTGTCTAGACAGGGAGCTCAGTGCCTAGTCTGGGAAGGGGAGCTGTAGTCTGGACAGGGGGCTCAGTGCCCAGTCTGGGAAGGGGAGCTGGAGTCTGGACAGGTGGCTCAGTGCCCAGTCTGGGAAGGGGAGACTGTAGTCTGGACAGGGGGCTCAGCGCCCAGTCTGGGAAGGGGAGCTGTAGTCTAGACAGGGAGCTCAGTGCCCAGACTGGGAAGGGGAGCTGTAGTCTGGACAGGGGACTCAGTGCCCAGTCTGGGAAGGGGAGCTGTAGTCTGGACAGGGGGCTCAGTGCCCAGTCTGGGAAGGGGAGCTGTAGACTAGACAGGGGGCTCAGTGCCCAGTCTGTGAAGGGGGCTGTAGTCTAGACAGGGGGCTCAGTGCCCAGTCTGGGAAGGGGAGCTGTAGTCTAGACAGGGAGCTCAGTGCCCAGTCTGGGAAGGGGAGCTGTAGTCTGGACAGGGGGCTCAGTGCCCAGTCTGGGAAGGGGAGCTGTAGTCTGGACAGGGGGCTCAGTGCCCAGTCTGGGAAGGGGAGCTGTAGTCTGGACAGGGGGCTCAGTGCCCAGTCTGGGAAGGGGAGCTGTAGTCTGGACAGGGGGCTCAGTGCCCAGTCTGGGAAGGGGAGCTTTAGTCTAGACAGGGGGGTCAGTGCCCAGTCTGGGAAGGGGGCTGTAGTCTAGACAGGGACCTCAGTGCCCAGTCTGGGAAGGGGAGCTGTAGTCTGGAGAGGGGGCTCAGTGCCCAGTCTGGGAAAGGGAGCTGTAGTCTAGACAGGGGGCTCAGTGCCCAGTCTGGGAAGGGGAGCTGTAGTCTAGACAGGGGGCTCGGTGCCCAGTCTGGGAAGGGGAGCTGTAGTCTGGACAGGGGCTCAGTGCCCAGTCTGGGAAGGGGAGCTGTAGTCTGGACAGGTGGCTCAGTGCCCAGTCTGGGAAGGGGAGCTGTAGTCTAGACAGGGAGCTCAGAGCCCAGTCTGGGAAGGGGAGCTGTAGTCTAGACAGGGGGCTCAGTGCCCAGTCTGGGAAGGGGAGCTGTAGTCTAGACAGGGGGCTCAGTGCCCAGTCTGGGAAGGGGAGCTGTAGTCTAGACAGGGGCTCAGTGCCCAGTCTGGGAAGGGGAGCTGTAGTCTAGACAGGTGGCTCGGGGCACAGTCTGGGAAGGGGAGCTGTAGTCTAGACAGGGAGCTCAGTGCGCAGTCTGGGAAGGGGAGCTGTAGTCTAGACAGGGAGCTCAGTGCCCAGTCTGGGAAGGGGAGCTGTAGTCTGGACAGGGGGCTCAGAGCCCAGTCTGGGAAGGGGAGCTGTAGTCTGGACAGGGGGCTCAGTGCCCAGTCTGGGAAGGGGAGCTGTAGTCTGGACAGGGGGCTCAGAGCCCAGTCTGGGAAGGGGAGCTGTAGTCTAGACAGGGAGCTCAGTGCCCAGTCTGGGAAGGGGAGCTGTAGTCTAGACAGGGGGCTCAGTGCCCAGTCTGGGAAGGGGAGCTTTAGTCTAGACAGGGGGGTCAGTGCCCAGTCTGGGAAGGGGAGCTGTAGTCTAGACAGGGGGCTCAGTGCCCAGTCTGGGAAGGGGAGCTGTAGTCTGGACAGGGAGCTCAGTGCCCAGTCTGGGAAGGGGAGCTGTAGTCTAGACAGGGAGCTCAGTGCCCAGTCTGGGAAGGGGAGCTGTAGTCTGGAGAGGGGGCTCAGTGCCCAGTCTGGGAAAGGGAGCTGTAGTCTAGACAGGGGGCTCAGTGCCCAGTCTGGGAAGGGGAGATGTAGTCTAGACAGGGGGCTCGGGGCCCAGTCTGGGAAGGGGAGCTGTAGTCTGGACAGGGGCTCAGTGCCCAGTCTGGGAAGGGGAGCTGTAGTCTAGACAGGGAGCTCAGTGCGCAGTCTGGGAAGGGGAGCTGTAGTCTAGACAGGGAGCTCAGTGCCCAGTCTGGGAAGGGGAGCTGTAGTCTGGACAGGGGGCTCAGAGCCCAGTCTGGGAAGGGGAGCTGTAGTCTGGACAGGGGGCTCAGTGCCCAGTCTGGGAAGGGGAGCTGTAGTCTGGACAGGAGGCTCAGAGCCCAGTCTGGGAAGGGGAGCTGTCGTCTAGACAGGGAGCTCAGTGCCCAGTCTGGGAAGGGGAGCTGTAGTCTGGACAGGGGGCTCAGAGCCCAGTCTGGGAAGGGGAGCTGTAGTCTAGACAGGGAGCTCAGTGCCCAGTCTGGGAAGGGGAGCTGTAGTCTAGACAGGGGGGTCAGTGTCCAGTCTGGGAAGGGGAGCTGTAGTCTAGACAGGGGGCTCAGTGCCCAGTCTGGGAAGGGGAGCTGTAGTCTGGACAGGGGGCTCAGTGCCCAGTCTGGGAGGGGAGCTGTAGTCTAGACAGGGGGCTCGGGGCCCAGTCTGGGAAGGGGGCTGTAGTCTGGACAGGGAGCTCAGTGCCCAGTCTGGGAAGGGGAGCTGTAGTCTAGACAGGGAGCTCAGTGCCCAGTCTGGGAAGGGGAGCTGTAGTCTAGACAGGGAGCTCAGTGCCCAGTCTGGGAAGGGGAGCTGTAGTCTAGACAGGGGGATCAGAGCCCAGTCTGGGAAGGGGAGCTGTAGTCTAGACAGGGAGCTCAGTGCCCAGTCTGGGAAGGGGAGCTGTAGTCTGGACAGGGGGCTCAGTGCCCAGTCTGGGAAGGGGAGCTGTAGTCTAGACAGGGAGCTCAGTGCCCAGTCTGGGAAGGGGAGCTGTAGTCTAGACAGGGGGCTCAGTGCCCAGTCTGGGAAGGGGAGCTGTAGTCTAGACAGGGAGCTCAGTGCCCAGTCTGGGAAGGGGAGCTGTAGTCTGGACAGGGGGCTCAGTGCCCAGTCTGGGAAGGGGAGCTGTAGTCTGGACAGGGGGCTCAGTGCCCAGTCTGGGAAGGGGAGCTGTAGTCTGGACAGGGGGCTCAGCGCCCAGTCTGGGAAGGGGAGCTGTAGTCTGGACAGGGGGCTCAGCGCCCAGTCTGGGAAGGGGAGCTATAGTCTGGACAGGGGGCTCAGTGCCCAGTCTGGGAAGGGGAGCTGTAGTCTGGACAGGGGGCTCAGTGCCCAGTCTGGGAAGGGGAGCTGTAGTCTGGACAGGGGGCTCAGCGCCCAGTCTGGGAAGGGGAGCTGTAGTCTGGACAGGGGGCTCAGTGCCCAGTCTGGGAAGGGGAGCTGTAGTCTAGACAGGGGGCTCAGTGCCCAGTCTGGGAAGGGGAGCTGTAGTCTAGACAGGGAGCTCAGTGCCCAGTCTGGGAAGGGGAGCTGTAGTCTGGACAGGGGGCTCAGTGCCCAGTCTGGGAAGGGGAGCTGGAGTCTAGACAGGGGGCTCAGTGCCCAGTCTGTGAAGGGGAGCTGTAGTCTGGACAGGGGGCTCAGCGCCCAGTCTGGGAAGGGGAGCTATAGTCTAGACAGGGGGCTCAGTGCCCAGTCTGGGAAGGGGAGCTGTTGTCTAGACAGGGAGCTCAGTGCCTAGTCTGGGAAGGGGAGCTGTAGTCTGGACAGGGGGCTCAGTGCCCAGTCTGGGAAGGGGAGCTGGAGTCTGGACAGGTGGCTCAGTGCCCAGTCTGGGAAGGGGAGACTGTAGTCTGGACAGGGGGCTCAGCGCCCAGTCTGGGAAGGGGATCTGTAGTCTAGACAGGGAGCTCAGTGCCCAGTCTGGGAAGGGGAGCTGTAGTCTGGACAGGGGACTCAGTGCCCAGTCTGGGAAGGGGAGCTGTAGTCTGGACAGGGGGCTCAGTGCCCAGTCTGGGAAGGGGAGCTGTAGTCTAGACAGGGGGCTCAGTGCCCAGTCTGTGAAGGGGGCTGTAGTCTAGACAGGGGGCTCAGTGCCCAGTCTGGGAAGGGGAGCTGTAGTCTAGACAGGGAGCTCAGTGCCCAGTCTGGGAAGGGGAGCTGTAGTCTGGACAGGGGGCTCAGTGCCCAGTCTGGGAAGGGGAGCTGTAGTCTAGACAGGGAGCTCAGTGCCCAGTCTGGGAAGGGGAGCTGTAGTCTGGACAGGGGGCTCAGTGCCCAGTCTGGGAAGGGGAGCTTTAGTCTAGACAGGGGGGTCAGTGCCCAGTCTGGGAAGGGGGCTGTAGTCTAGACAGGGACCTCAGTGCCCAGTCTGGGAAGGGGAGCTGTAGTCTGGAGAGGGGGCTCAGTGCCCAGTCTGGGAAAGGGAGCTGTAGTCTAGACAGGGGGCTCAGTGCCCAGTCTGGGAAGGGGAGCTGTAGTCTAGACAGGGGGCTCGGTGCCCAGTCTGGGAAGGGGAGCTGTAGTCTGGACAGGGGCTCAGTGCCCAGTCTGGGAAGGGGAGCTGTAGTCTGGACAGGTGGCTCAGTGCCCAGTCTGGGAAGGGGAGCTGTAGTCTAGACAGGGAGCTCAGAGCCCAGTCTGGGAAGGGGAGCTGTAGTCTAGACAGGGGGCTCAGTGCCCAGTCTGGGAAGGGGAGCTGTAGTCTAGACAGGGGGCTCAGTGCCCAGTCTGGGAAGGGGAGCTGTAGTCTAGACAGGGGCTCAGTGCCCAGTCTGGGAAGGGGAGCTGTAGTCTAGACAGGTGGCTCGGGGCCCAGTCTGGGAAGGGGAGCTGTAGTCTAGACAGGGAGCTCAGTGCGCAGTCTGGGAAGGGGAGCTGTAGTCTAGACAGGGAGCTCAGTGCCCAGTCTGGGAAGGGGAGCTGTAGTCTGGACAGGGGGCTCAGAGCCCAGTCTGGGAAGGGGAGCTGTAGTCTGGACAGGGGGCTCAGTGCCCAGTCTGGGAAGGGGAGCTGTAGTCTGGACAGGGGGCTCAGAGCCCAGTCTGGGAAGGGGAGCTGTAGTCTAGACAGGGAGCTCAGTGCCCAGTCTGGGAAGGGGAGCTGTAGTCTAGACAGGGGGCTCAGTGCCCAGTCTGGGAAGGGGAGCTGTAGTCTGGACAGGGGGCTCAGTGCCCAGTCTGGGAAGGGGAGCTGTAGTCTAGACAGGGAGCTCAGTGCCCAGTCTGGGAAGGGGAGCTGTAGTCTGGACAGGGGGCTCAGTGCCCAGTCTGGGAAGGGGAGCTTTAGTCTAGACAGGGGGGTCAGTGCCCAGTCTGGGAAGGGGGCTGTAGTCTAGACAGGGAGCTCAGTGCCCAGTCTGGGAAGGGGAGCTGTAGTCTGGAGAGGGGGCTCAGTGCCCAGTCTGGGAAAGGGAGCTGTAGTCTAGACAGGGGGCTCAGTGCCCAGTCTGGGAAGGGGAGCTGTAGTCTAGACAGGGGGCTCGGGGCCCAGTCTGGGAAGGGGAGCTGTAGTCTGGACAGGGGCTCAGTGCCCAGTCTGGGAAGGGGAGCTGTAGTCTGGACAGGTGGCTCAGTGCCCAGTCTGGGAAGGGGAGCTGTAGTCTAGACAGGGAGCTCAGAGCCCAGTCTGGGAAGGGGAGCTGTAATCTAGACAGGGGGCTCAGTGCCCAGTCTGGGAAGGGGAGCTGTAGTCTGGACAGGGGGGTCAGTGCCCAGTCTGGGAAGGGGAGCTGTAGTCTGGACAGGTGGCTCGGGGCCCAGTCTGGGAAGGGGAGCTGTAGTCTAGACAGGGAGCTCAGTGCGCAGTCTGGGAAGGGGAGCTGTAGTCTAGACAGGGAGCTCAGTGCCCAGTCTGGGAAGGGGAGCTGTAGTCTGGACAGGGGGCTCAGAGCCCAGTCTGGGAAGGGGAGCTGTAGTCTGGACAGGGGGCTCAGTGCCCAGTCTGGGAAGGGGAGCTGTAGTCTGGACAGGAGGCTCAGAGCCCAGTCTGGGAAGGGGAGCTGTCGTCTAGACAGGGAGCTCAGTGCCCAGTCTGGGAAGGGGAGCTGTAGTCTGGACAGGGGGCTCAGAGCCCAGTCTGGGAAGGGGAGCTGTAGTCTAGACAGGGAGCTCAGTGCCCAGTCTGGGAAGGGGAGCTGTAGTCTAGACAGGGGGGTCAGTGTCCAGTCTGGGAAGGGGAGCTGTAGTCTGGACAGGGGGCTCAGTGCCCAGTCTGGGAGGGGGAGCTGTAGTCTAGACAGGGGGCTCGGGGCCCAGTCTGGGAAGGGGGCTGTAGTCTGGACAGGGAGCTCAGTGCCCAGTCTGGGAAGGGGAGCTGTAGTCTAGACAGGGAGCTCAGTGCCCAGTCTGGGAAGGGGAGCTGTAGTCTAGACAGGGAGCTCAGTGCCCAGTCTGGGAAGGGGAGCTGTAGTCTAGACAGGGGGATCAGAGCCCAGTCTGGGAAGGGGAGCTGTAGTCTAGACAGGGAGCTCAGTGCCCAGTCTGGGAAGGGGAGCTGTAGTCTGGACAGGGGGCTCAGTGCCCAGTCTGGGAAGGGGAGCTGTAGTCTAGACAGGGAGCTCAGTGCCCAGTCTGGGAAGGGGAGCTGTAGTCTAGACAGGGGGCTCAGTGCCCAGTCTGGGAAGGGGAGCTGTAGTCTAGACAGGGAGCTCAGTGCCCAGTCTGGGAAGGGGAGCTGTAGTCTAGACAGGGGGCTCAGTGCCCAGTCTGGGAAGGGGAGCTGTAGTCTGGACAGGGGGCTCAGTGCCCAGTCTGGGAAGGGGAGCTGTAGTCTAGACAGGGGGCTCAGTGCCCAGTCTGGGAAGGGGAGCTGTAGTCTAGACAGGGGGCTCAGAGCCCAGTCTGGGAAGGGGAGCTGTAGTCTGGACAGGGGGCTCAGTGCCCAGTCTGGGAAGGGGAGCTGTAGTCTGGACAGGGGGCTCAGTGCCCAGTCTGGGAAGGGGAGCTGTAGTCTGGACAGGGGGCTCAGTGCCCAGTCTGGGAAGGGGAGCTGTAGTCTGGACAGGGAGCTCAGTGCCCAGTCTGGGAAGGGGAGCTGTAGTCTAGACAGGGAGCTCAGTGCCCAGTCTGGGAAGGGGAGCTGTAGTCTGGACAGGGGGCTCAGTGCCCAGTCTGGGAAGGGGAGCTGTAGTCTACACAGGGGGCTCAGTGCCCAGTCTGGGAAGGGGAGCTGTAGTCTAGACAGGGAGCTCAGTGCCCAGTCTGGGAAGGGGAGCTGTAGTCTGGACAGGCGGCTCAGTGCCCAGTCTGGGAAGGGGAGCTGTAGTCTGGACAGGGGGCTCAGTGCCCAGTCTGGGAAGGGGAGCTGTAGTCTGGACAGGGGGCTCAGTGCCCAGTCTGGGAAGGGGAGCTGTAGTCTGGACAGGGGGCTCAGTGCGCAGTCTGGGAAGGGGAGCTGTAGTCTAGACAGGGGGCTCAGTGCCCAGTCTGGGAAGGGGAGCTGTAGTCTGGACAGGGGGCTCAGTGCCCAGTCTGGGAAGGGGAGCTGTAGTCTAGACAGGGGGCTCAGTGCCCAGTCTGGGAAGGGGAGCTGTAGTCTAGACAGGGAGCTCAGTGCCCAGTCTGGGAGGGGGAGCTGTAGTCTGGACAGGGGGCTCAGTGCCCAGTCTGGGAAGGGGAGCTGTAGTCTAGACAGGGAGCTCAGAGCCCAGTCTGGGAAGGGGAGCTGTAGTCTAGACAGGGGGCTCAGTGCCCAGTCTGGGAAGGGGAGCTGTAGTCTAGACAGGGGGTTCAGTGCCCAGTCTGGGAAGGGGAGCTGTAGTCTAGACAGGGGCTCAGTGCCCAGTCTGGGAAGGGGAGCTGTAGTCTAGACAGGGGGCTCAGTGCCCAGTCTGGGAAGGGGAGCTGTAGTCTAGACAGGGAGCTCAGTGCCCAGTCTGGGAAGGGGAGCTGTAGTCTGGACAGGGGGCTCAGTGCCCAGTCTGGGAAGGGGAGCTGTAGTCTGGACAGGGGGCTCAGTGCCCAGTCTGGGAAGGGGAGCTGTAGTCTGGACAGGGGGCTCAGCGCCCAGTCTGGGAAGGGGAGCTGTAGTCTGGACAGGGGGCTCAGCGCCCAGTCTGGGAAGGGGAGCTATAGTCTGGACAGGGGGCTCAGTGCCCAGTCTGGGAAGGGGAGCTGTAGTCTGGACAGGGGGCTCAGTGCCCAGTCTGGGAAGGGGAGCTGTAGTCTGGACAGGGGGCTCAGCGCCCAGTCTGGGAAGGGGAGCTGTAGTCTGGACAGGGGGCTCAGTGCCCAGTCTGGGAAGGGGAGCTGTAGTCTAGACAGGGGGCTCAGTGCCCAGTCTGGGAAGGGGAGCTGTAGTCTAGACAGGGAGCTCAGTGCCCAGTCTGGGAAGGGGAGCTGTAGTCTGGACAGGGGGCTCAGTGCCCAGTCTGGGAAGGGGAGCTGGAGTCTAGACAGGGGGCTCAGTGCCCAGTCTGTGAAGGGGAGCTGTAGTCTGGACAGGGGGCTCAGCGCCCAGTCTGGGAAGGGGAGCTATAGTCTAGACAGGGGGCTCAGTGCCCAGTCTGGGAAGGGGAGCTGTTGTCTAGACAGGGAGCTCAGTGCCTAGTCTGGGAAGGGGAGCTGTAGTCTGGACAGGGGGCTCAGTGCCCAGTCTGGGAAGGGGAGCTGGAGTCTGGACAGGTGGCTCAGTGCCCAGTCTGGGAAGGGGAGACTGTAGTCTGGACAGGGGGCTCAGCGCCCAGTCTGGGAAGGGGATCTGTAGTCTAGACAGGGAGCTCAGTGCCCAGTCTGGGAAGGGGAGCTGTAGTCTGGACAGGGGACTCAGTGCCCAGTCTGGGAAGGGGAGCTGTAGTCTGGACAGAGGGCTCAGTGCCCAGTCTGGGAAGGGGAGCTGTAGTCTAGACAGGGGGCTCAGTGCCCAGTCTGTGAAGGGGGCTGTAGTCTAGACAGGGGGCTCAGTGCCCAGTCTGGGAAGGGGAGCTGTAGTCTAGACAGGGAGCTCAGTGCCCAGTCTGGGAAGGGGAGCTGTAGTCTGGACAGGGGGCTCAGTGCCCAGTCTGGGAAGGGGAGCTGTAGTCTAGACAGGGAGCTCAGTGCCCAGTCTGGGAAGGGGAGCTGTAGTCTGGACAGGGGGCTCAGTGCCCAGTCTGGGAAGGGGAGCTTTAGTCTAGACAGGGGGGTCAGTGCCCAGTCTGGGAAGGGGGCTGTAGTCTAGACAGGGACCTCAGTGCCCAGTCTGGGAAGGGGAGCTGTAGTCTGGAGAGGGGGCTCAGTGCCCAGTCTGGGAAAGGGAGCTGTAGTCTAGACAGGGGGCTCAGTGCCCAGTCTGGGAAGGGGAGCTGTAGTCTAGACAGGGGGCTCGGTGCCCAGTCTGGGAAGGGGAGCTGTAGTCTGGACAGGGGCTCAGTGCCCAGTCTGGGAAGGGGAGCTGTAGTCTGGACAGGTGGCTCAGTGCCCAGTCTGGGAAGGGGAGCTGTAGTCTAGACAGGGAGCTCAGAGCCCAGTCTGGGAAGGGGAGCTGTAGTCTAGACAGGGGGCTCAGTGCCCAGTCTGGGAAGGGGAGCTGTAGTCTAGACAGGGGGCTCAGTGCCCAGTCTGGGAAGGGGAGCTGTAGTCTAGACAGGGGCTCAGTGCCCAGTCTGGGAAGGGGAGCTGTAGTCTAGACAGGTGGCTCGGGGCCCAGTCTGGGAAGGGGAGCTGTAGTCTAGACAGGGAGCTCAGTGCGCAGTCTGGGAAGGGGAGCTGTAGTCTAGACAGGGAGCTCAGTGCCCAGTCTGGGAAGGGGAGCTGTAGTCTGGACAGGGGGCTCAGAGCCCAGTCTGGGAAGGGGAGCTGTAGTCTGGACAGGGGGCTCAGTGCCCAGTCTGGGAAGGGGAGCTGTAGTCTGGACAGGGGGCTCAGAGCCCAGTCTGGGAAGGGGAGCTGTAGTCTAGACAGGGAGCTCAGTGCCCAGTCTGGGAAGGGGAGCTGTAGTCTAGACAGGGGGCTCAGTGCCCAGTCTGGGAAGGGGAGCTGTAGTCTGGACAGGGGGCTCAGTGCCCAGTCTGGGAAGGGGAGCTGTAGTCTAGACAGGGAGCTCAGTGCCCAGTCTGGGAAGGGGAGCTGTAGTCTGGACAGGGGGCTCAGTGCCCAGTCTGGGAAGGGGAGCTTTAGTCTAGACAGGGGGGTCAGTGCCCAGTCTGGGAAGGGGGCTGTAGTCTAGACAGGGAGCTCAGTGCCCAGTCTGGGAAGGGGAGCTGTAGTCTGGAGAGGGGGCTCAGTGCCCAGTCTGGGAAAGGGAGCTGTAGTCTAGACAGGGGGCTCAGTGCCCAGTCTGGGAAGGGGAGCTGTAGTCTAGACAGGGGGCTCGGGGCCCAGTCTGGGAAGGGGAGCTGTAGTCTGGACAGGGGCTCAGTGCCCAGTCTGGGAAGGGGAGCTGTAGTCTGGACAGGTGGCTCAGTGCCCAGTCTGGGAAGGGGAGCTGTAGTCTAGACAGGGAGCTCAGAGCCCAGTCTGGGAAGGGGAGCTGTAATCTAGACAGGGGGCTCAGTGCCCAGTCTGGGAAGGGGAGCTGTAGTCTGGACAGGGGGGTCAGTGCCCAGTCTGGGAAGGGGAGCTGTAGTCTGGACAGGTGGCTCGGGGCCCAGTCTGGGAAGGGGAGCTGTAGTCTAGACAGGGAGCTCAGTGCGCAGTCTGGGAAGGGGAGCTGTAGTCTAGACAGGGAGCTCAGTGCCCAGTCTGGGAAGGGGAGCTGTAGTCTGGACAGGGGGCTCAGAGCCCAGTCTGGGAAGGGGAGCTGTAGTCTGGACAGGGGGCTCAGTGCCCAGTCTGGGAAGGGGAGCTGTAGTCTGGACAGGAGGCTCAGAGCCCAGTCTGGGAAGGGGAGCTGTCGTCTAGACAGGGAGCTCAGTGCCCAGTCTGGGAAGGGGAGCTGTAGTCTGGACAGGGGGCTCAGAGCCCAGTCTGGGAAGGGGAGCTGTAGTCTAGACAGGGAGCTCAGTGCCCAGTCTGGGAAGGGGAGCTGTAGTCTAGACAGGGGGGTCAGTGTCCAGTCTGGGAAGGGGAGCTGTAGTCTGGACAGGGGGCTCAGTGCCCAGTCTGGGAGGGGGAGCTGTAGTCTAGACAGGGGGCTCGGGGCCCAGTCTGGGAAGGGGGCTGTAGTCTGGACAGGGAGCTCAGTGCCCAGTCTGGGAAGGGGAGCTGTAGTCTAGACAGGGAGCTCAGTGCCCAGTCTGGGAAGGGGAGCTGTAGTCTAGACAGGGAGCTCAGTGCCCAGTCTGGGAAGGGGAGCTGTAGTCTAGACAGGGGGATCAGAGCCCAGTCTGGGAAGGGGAGCTGTAGTCTAGACAGGGAGCTCAGTGCCCAGTCTGGGAAGGGGAGCTGTAGTCTGGACAGGGGGCTCAGTGCCCAGTCTGGGAAGGGGAGCTGTAGTCTAGACAGGGAGCTCAGTGCCCAGTCTGGGAAGGGGAGCTGTAGTCTAGACAGGGGGCTCAGTGCCCAGTCTGGGAAGGGGAGCTGTAGTCTAGACAGGGAGCTCAGTGCCCAGTCTGGGAAGGGGAGCTGTAGTCTAGACAGGGGGCTCAGTGCCCAGTCTGGGAAGGGGAGCTGTAGTCTGGACAGGGGGCTCAGTGCCCAGTCTGGGAAGGGGAGCTGTAGTCTAGACAGGGGGCTCAGTGCCCAGTCTGGGAAGGGGAGCTGTAGTCTAGACAGGGGGCTCAGAGCCCAGTCTGGGAAGGGGAGCTGTAGTCTGGACAGGGGGCTCAGTGCCCAGTCTGGGAAGGGGAGCTGTAGTCTGGACAGGGGGCTCAGTGCCCAGTCTGGGAAGGGGAGCTGTAGTCTGGACAGGGGGCTCAGTGCCCAGTCTGGGAAGGGGAGCTGTAGTCTGGACAGGGAGCTCAGTGCCCAGTCTGGGAAGGGGAGCTGTAGTCTAGACAGGGAGCTCAGTGCCCAGTCTGGGAAGGGGAGCTGTAGTCTGGACAGGGGGCTCAGTGCCCAGTCTGGGAAGGGGAGCTGTAGTCTACACAGGGGGCTCAGTGCCCAGTCTGGGAAGGGGAGCTGTAGTCTAGACAGGGAGCTCAGTGCCCAGTCTGGGAAGGGGAGCTGTAGTCTGGACAGGCGGCTCAGTGCCCAGTCTGGGAAGGGGAGCTGTAGTCTGGACAGGGGGCTCAGTGCCCAGTCTGGGAAGGGGAGCTGTAGTCTGGACAGGGGGCTCAGTGCCCAGTCTGGGAAGGGGAGCTGTAGTCTGGACAGGGGGCTCAGTGCGCAGTCTGGGAAGGGGAGCTGTAGTCTAGACAGGGGGCTCAGTGCCCAGTCTGGGAAGGGGAGCTGTAGTCTGGACAGGGGGCTCAGTGCCCAGTCTGGGAAGGGGAGCTGTAGTCTAGACAGGGGGCTCAGTGCCCAGTCTGGGAAGGGGAGCTGTAGTCTAGACAGGGAGCTCAGTGCCCAGTCTGGGAGGGGGAGCTGTAGTCTGGACAGGGGGCTCAGTGCCCAGTCTGGGAAGGGGAGCTGTAGTCTAGACAGGGAGCTCAGAGCCCAGTCTGGGAAGGGGAGCTGTAGTCTAGACAGGGGGCTCAGTGCCCAGTCTGGGAAGGGGAGCTGTAGTCTAGACAGGGGGCTCAGTGCCCAGTCTGGGAAGGGGAGCTGTAGTCTAGACAGGGGCTCAGTGCCCAGTCTGGGAAGGGGAGCTGTAGTCTAGACAGGTGGCTCGGGGCCCAGTCTGGGAAGGGGAGCTGTAGTCTAGACAGGGAGCTCAGTGCGCAGTCTGGGAAGGGGAGCTGTAGTCTAGACAGGGAGCTCAGTGCCCAGTCTGGGAAGGGGAGCTGTAGTCTGGACAGGGGGCTCAGAGCCCAGTCTGGGAAGGGGAGCTGTAGTCTGGACAGGGGGCTCAGTGCCCAGTCTGGGAAGGGGAGCTGTAGTCTGGACAGGGGGCTCAGAGCCCAGTCTGGGAAGGGGAGCTGTAGTCTAGACAGGGAGCTCAGTGCCCAGTCTGGGAAGGGGAGCTGTAGTCTAGACAGGGGGCTCAGTGCCCAGTCTGGGAAGGGGAGCTGTAGTCTGGACAGGGGGCTCAGTGCCCAGTCTGGGAAGGGGAGCTGTAGTCTAGACAGGGAGCTCAGTGCCCAGTCTGGGAAGGGGAGCTGTAGTCTGGACAGGGGGCTCAGTGCCCAGTCTGGGAAGGGGAGCTTTAGTCTAGACAGGGGGGTCAGTGCCCAGTCTGGGAAGGGGGCTGTAGTCTAGACAGGGAGCTCAGTGCCCAGTCTGGGAAGGGGAGCTGTAGTCTGGAGAGGGGGCTCAGTGCCCAGTCTGGGAAAGGGAGCTGTAGTCTAGACAGGGGGCTCAGTGCCCAGTCTGGGAAGGGGAGCTGTAGTCTAGACAGGGGGCTCGGGGCCCAGTCTGGGAAGGGGAGCTGTAGTCTGGACAGGGGCTCAGTGCCCAGTCTGGGAAGGGGAGCTGTAGTCTGGACAGGTGGCTCAGTGCCCAGTCTGGGAAGGGGAGCTGTAGTCTAGACAGGGAGCTCAGAGCCCAGTCTGGGAAGGGGAGCTGTAATCTAGACAGGGGGCTCAGTGCCCAGTCTGGGAAGGGGAGCTGTAGTCTAGACAGGGGGCTCAGTGCCCAGTCTGGGAAGGGGAGCTGTAGTCTAGACAGGGGGCTCAGTGCCCAGTCTGGGAAGGGGAGCTGTAGTCTAGACAGGGAGCTCAGAGCCCAGTCTGGGAAGGGGAGCTGTAGTCTGGACAGGGGGGTCAGTGCCCAGTCTGGGAAGGGGAGCTGTAGTCTGGACAGGTGGCTCGGGGCCCAGTCTGGGAAGGGGAGCTGTAGTCTAGACAGGGAGCTCAGTGCGCAGTCTGGGAAGGGGAGCTGTAGTCTAGACAGGGAGCTCAGTGCCCAGTCTGGGAAGGGGAGCTGTAGTCTGGACAGGGGGCTCAGAGCCCAGTCTGGGAAGGGGAGCTGTAGTCTGGACAGGGGGCTCAGTGCCCAGTTTGGGAAGGGGAGCTGTAGTCTAGACAAGGGAGCTCAGTGCCCAGTCTGGGAAGGGGAGCTGTAGTCTGGACAGGGGGCTCAGTGCCCAGTCTGGGAAGGGGAGCTGTAGTCTGGACAGGAGGCTCAGAGCCCAGTCTGGGAAGGGGAGCTGTCGTCTAGACAGGGAGCTCAGTGCCCAGTCTGGGAAGGGGAGCTGTAGTCTGGACAGGGGGCTCAGAGCCCAGTCTGGGAAGGGGAGCTGTAGTCTAGACAGGGAGCTCAGTGCCCAGTCTGGGAAGGGGAGCTGTAGTCTAGACAGGGGGGTCAGTGTCCAGTCTGGGAAGGGGAGCTGTAGTCTGGACAGGGGGCTCAGTGCCCAGTCTGGGAGGGGGAGCTGTAGTCTAGACAGGGGGCTCGGGGCCCAGTCTGGGAAGGGGGCTGTAGTCTGGACAGGGAGCTCAGTGCCCAGTCTGGGAAGGGGAGCTGTAGTCTAGACAGGGAGCTCAGTGCCCAGTCTGGGAAGGGGAGCTGTAGTCTAGACAGGGAGCTCAGTGCCCAGTCTGGGAAGGGGAGCTGTAGTCTAGACAGGGGGATCAGAGCCCAGTCTGGGAAGGGGAGCTGTAGTCTAGACAGGGAGCTCAGTGCCCAGTCTGGGAAGGGGAGCTGTAGTCTGGACAGGGGGCTCAGTGCCCAGTCTGGGAAGGGGAGCTGTAGTCTAGACAGGGAGCTCAGTGCCCAGTCTGAGAAGGGGAGCTGTAGTCTAGACAGGGGGCTCAGTGCCCAGTCTGGGAAGGGGAGCTGTAGTCTAGACAGGGAGCTCAGTGCCCAGTCTGGGAAGGGGAGCTGTAGTCTAGACAGGGGGCTCAGTGCCCAGTCTGGGAAGGGGAGCTGTAGTCTGGACAGGGGGCTCAGTGCCCAGTCTGGGAAGGGGAGCTGTAGTCTAGACAGGGGGCTCAGTGCCCAGTCTGGGAAGGGGAGCTGTAGTCTAGACAGGGGGCTCAGAGCCCAGTCTGGGAAGGGGAGCTGTAGTCTGGACAGAGGGCTCAGTGCCCAGTCTGGGAAGGGGAGCTGTAGTCTGGACAGGGGGCTCAGTGCCCAGTCTGGGAAGGGGAGCTGTAGTCTGGACAGGGGGCTCAGTGCCCAGTCTGGGAAGGGGAGCTGTAGTCTGGACAGGGAGCTCAGTGCCCAGTCTGGGAAGGGGAGCTGTAGTCTAGACAGGGAGCTCAGTGCCCAGTCTGGGAAGGGGAGCTGTAGTCTGGACAGGGGGCTCAGTGCCCAGTCTGGGAAGGGGAGCTGTAGTCTACACAGGGGGCTCAGTGCCCAGTCTGGGAAGGGGAGCTGTAGTCTAGACAGGGAGCTCAGTGCCCAGTCTGGGAAGGGGAGCTGTAGTCTGGACAGGGGGCTCAGTGCCCAGTCTGGGAAGGGGAGCTGTAGTCTGGACAGGGGGCTCAGTGCCCAGTCTGGGAAGGGGAGCTGTAGTCTGGACAGGGGGCTCAGTGCCCAGTCTGGGAAGGGGAGCTGTAGTCTGGACAGGGGGCTCAGTGCGCAGTCTGGGAAGGGGAGCTGTAGTCTAGACAGGGGGCTCAGTGCCCAGTCTGGGAAGGGGAGCTGTAGTCTGGACAGGGGGCTCAGTGCCCAGTCTGGGAAGGGGAGCTGTAGTCTAGACAGGGGGCTCAGTGCCCAGTCTGGGAAGGGGAGCTGTAGTCTAGACAGGGAGCTCAGTGCCCAGTCTGGGAGGGGGAGCTGTAGTCTGGACAGGGGGCTCAGTGCCCAGTCTGGGAAGGGGAGCTGTAGTCTGGACAGGGGGCTCAGTGCCCAGTCTGGGAAGGGGAGCTGTAGTCTAGACAGGGGGCTCAGTGCCCAGTCTGGGAAGGGGAGCTGTAGTCTGGACAGGGAGCTCAGTGCCCAGTCTGGGAAGGGGAGCTGTAGTCTGGACAGGGGGGTCAGTGCCCAGTCTGGGAAGGGGAGCTGTAGTCTGGACAGGGGGCTCAGTGCCCAGTCTGGGAAGGGGAGCTGTAGTCTGGACAGGGAGCTCAGTGCCCAGTGTGGGAAGGGGAGCTGTAGTCTGGACAGGGGGCTCAGTGCCCAGTCTGGGAAGGGGAGCTGTAGTCTGGACAGGGAGCTCAGTGCCCAGTGTGGGAAGGGGAGCTGTAGTCTGGACAGGGGGCTCAGTGCCCAGTCTGGGAAGGGGAGCTGTAGTCTGGACAGGGAGCTCAGTGCCCAGTCTGGGAAGGGGAGCTGTAGTCTAGACAGGGGGCTCAGTGCCCAGTCTGGGAAGGGGAGCTGTAGTCTGGACAGGGAGCTCAGTGCCCAGTCTGGGAAGGGGAGCTGTAGTCTAGACAGGGGGCTCAGTGCCTAGTCTGGGAAGGGGAGCTGTAGTCTAGACAGGGAGCTCAGTGCCCAGTCTGGGAAGGGGAGCTGTAGTCTGGACAGGGAGCTCAGTGCCCAGTCTGGGAAGGGGAGCTGTAGTCTGGACAGGGGGCTCAGTGCCCAGTCTGGGAAGGGGAGCTGTAGTCTAGACAGGGAGCTCAGTGCCCAGTCTGGGAAGGGGAGCTGTAGTCTGGACAGGGGGCTCAGTGCCCAGTCTGGGAAGGGGAGCTGTAGTCTGGACAGGGGGCTCAGTGCCCAGTCTGGGAAGGGGAGCTGTAGTCTGGACAGGGAGCTCAGTGCCCAGTCTGGGAAGGGGAGCTGTAGTCTAGACAGGGGGCTCAGTGCCCAGTCTGGGAAGGGGAGCTGTAGTCTAGACAGGGAGCTCAGTGCCCAGTCTGCGAGGGGGAGCTGTAGTCTGGACAGGGGGCTCAGTGCCCAGTCTGGGAACGGGAGCTGTAGTCTAGACAGGGAGCTCAGTGCGCAGTCTGGGAAGGGGAGCTGTAGTCTAGACAGGGAGCTCAGTGCCCAGTCTGGGAAGGGGAGCTGTAGTCTAGACAGGGAGCTCAGTGCGCAGTCTGGGAAGGGGAGCTGTAGTCTAGACAGGGAGCTCAGTGCCCAGTCTGGGAAGGGGAGCTGTAGTCTGGACAGGGGGCTCAGAGCCCAGTCTGGGAAGGGGAGCTGTAGTCTGGACAGGGGGCTCAGTGCCCAGTCTGGGAAGGGGAGCTGTAGTCTAGACAGGGAGCTCAGTGCGCAGTCTGGGAAGGGGAGCTGTAGTCTGGACAGGGGGGTCAGTGCCCAGTCTGGGAAGGGGAGCTGTAGTCTGGACAGGGGGCTCAGTGCCCAGTCTGGGAAGGGGAGCTGTAGTCTGGACAGGGGGCTCAGTGCCCAGTCTGGGAAGGGGAGCTGTAGTCTGGACAGGGAGCTCAGTGCCCAGTCTGGGAAGGGGAGCTGTAGTCTGGACAGGGGGCTCAGTGCCCAGTCTGGGAAGGGGAGCTGTAGTCTAGACAGGGGGCTCAGTGCCCAGTCTGGGAAGGGGAGCTGTAGTCTAGACAGGGAGCTCAGTGCCCAGTCTGGGAAGGGGAGCTGTAGTCTGGACAGGGAGCTCAGTGCCCAGTCTGGGAAGGGGAGCTGTAGTCTGGACAGGGGGCTCAGTGCCCAGTCTGGGAAGGGGAGCTGTAGTCTGGACAGGGAGCTCAGTGCCCAGTCTGGGAAGGGGAGCTGTAGTCTGGACAGGGAGCTCAGTGCCCAGTCTGGGAAGGGGAGCTGTAGTCTGGACAGGGAGCTCAGTGCCCAGTCTGGGAAGGGGAGCTGTGGTCTAGACAGGGGGCTCAGTGCCCAGTCTGGGAAGGGGAGCTGTAGTCTGGACAGGGAGCTCAGTGCCCAGTCTGGGAAGGGGAGCTGTAGTCTAGACAGGGAGCTCAGTGCCCAGTCTGGGAAGGGGAGCTGTAGACTGGACAGGGGGCTCAGTGCCCAGTCTGGGAAGGGGAGCTTTAGTCTAGACAGGGGGGTCAGTGCCCAGTCTGGGAAGGGGGCTGTAGTCTAGACAGGGAGCTCAGTGCCCAGTCTGGGAAGGGGAGCTGTAGTCTGGAGAGGGGGCTCAGTGCCCAGTCTGGGAAAGGGAGCTGTAGTCTAGACAGGGGGCTCAGTGCCCAGTCTGGGAAGGGGAGCTGTAGTCTAGACAGGGGGCTCGGGGCCCAGTCTGGGAAGGGGAGCTGTAGTCTGGACAGGGGCTCAGTGCCCAGTCTGGGAAGGGGAGCTGTAGTCTGGACAGGTGGCTCAGTGCCCAGTCTGGGAAGGGGAGCTGTAGTCTAGACAGGGAGCTCAGAGCCCAGTCTGGGAAGGGGAGCTGTAGTCTAGACAGGGGGCTCAGTGCCCAGTCTGGGAAGGGGAGCTGTAGTCTAGACAGGGGGCTCAGTGCCCAGTCTGGGAAGGGGAGCTGTAGTCTAGACAGGGGGCTCAGTGCCCAGTCTGGGAAGGGGAGCTGTAGTCTAGACAGGGAGCTCAGAGCCCAGTCTGGGAAGGGGAGCTGTAGTCTGGACAGGGGGGGTCAGTGCCCAGTCTGGGAAGGGGAGCTGTAGTCTAGACAGGGGGCTCAGTGCCCAGTCTGGGAAGGGGAGCTGTAATCTGGACAGGGGGCTCAGTGCCCAGTCCTGGAAGGGGAGCTGTAGTCTGGACAGGTGGCTCGGGGCCCAGTCTGGGAAGGGGAGCTGTAGTCTCGACAGGGAGCTCAGTGCCCAGTCTGGGAAGGGGAGCTGTAGTCTGGACAGGGGGCTCAGTGCCCAGTCTGGGAAGGGGAGCTGTAGTCTGGACAGGGAGCTCAGTGCCCAGTCTGGGAAGGGGAGCCGTAGTCTGGACAGGGGGCTCAGTGCCCAGTCTGGGAAGGGGAGCTGTAGTCTGGACAGGGGGCTCAGAGCCCAGTCTGGGAAGGGGAGCTGTCGTCTAGACAGGGAGCTCAGTGCCCAGTCTGGGAAGGGGAGCTGTAGTCTGGACAGGGGGCTCAGAGCCCAGTCTGGGAAGGGGAGCTGTAGTCTAGACAGGGGGATCAGAGCCCAGTCTGGGAAGGGGAGCTGTAGTCTTGACAGGGAGCTCAGTGCCCAGTCTGGGAAGGGGAGCTGTAGTCTGGACAGGGGGCTCAGTGCCCAGTCTGGGAAGGGGAGCTGTAGTCTAGACAGGGGGTTCAGTGCCCAGTCTGGGAAGGGGAGCTGTAGTCTAGACAGGGAGCTCAGTGCCCAGTCTGGGAAGGGGAGCTGTAGTCTAGACAGGGGGCTCAGTGCCCAGTCTGGGAAGGGGAGCTGTAGTCTGGACAGGGGGCTCAGTGCCCAGTCTGGGAAGGGGAGCTGTAGTCTAGACAGGGGGCTCAGTGCCCAGTCTGGGAAGGGGAGCTGTAGTCTAGACAGGGGGCTCAGAGCCCAGTCTGGGAAGGGGAGCTGTAGTCTGGACAGGGGGCTCAGTGCCCAGTCTGGGAAGGGGAGCTGTAGTCTGGACAGGGGGCTCAGTGCCCAGTCTGGGAAGGGGAGCTGTAGTCTGGACAGGGGGCTCAGTGCCCCAGTCTGGGAAGGGGAGCTGTAGTCTGGACAGGGAGCTCAGTGCCCAGTCTGGGAAGGGGAGCTGTAGTCTAGACAGGGAGCTCAGTGCCCAGTCTGGGAAGGGGAGCTGTAGTCTGGACAGGGGGCTCAGTGCCCAGTCTGGGAAGGGGAGCTGTAGTCTAGACAGGGGGCTCAGTGCCCAGTCTGGGAAGGGGAGCTGTAGTCTAGACAGGGAGCTCAGTGCCCAGTCTGGGAAGGGGAGCTGTAGTCTGGACAGGGGGCTCAGTGCCCAGTCTGGGAAGGGGAGCTGTAGTCTGGACAGGGGGCTCAGTGCCCAGTCTGGGAAGGGGAGCTGTAGTCTAGACAGGGAGCTCAGAGCCCAGTCTGGGAAGGGGAGCTGTAGTCTGGACAGGGGCGTCAGTGCCCAGTCTGGGAAGGGGAGCTGTAGTCTGGACAGGTGGCTCGGGGCCCAGTCTGGGAAGGGGAGCTGTAGTCTCGACAGGGAGCTCAGTGCGCAGTCTGGGAAGGGGAGCTGTAGTCTAGACAGGGAGCTCAGTGCCCAGTCTGGGAAGGGGAGCTGTAGTCTGGACAGGGGGCTCTGAGCCCAGTCTGGGAAGGGGAGCTGTAGTCTGGACAGGGGGCTCAGTGCCCAGTCTGGGAAGGGGAGCTGTAGTCTGGACAGGGGGCTCAGAGCCCAGTCTGGGAAGGGGAGCTGTCGTCTAGACAGGGAGCTCAGTGCCCAGTCTGGGAAGGGGAGCTGTAGTCTGGACAGGGGGCTCAGAGCCCAGTCTGGGAAGGGGAGCTGTCGTCTAGACAGGGAGCTCAGTGCCCAGTCTGGGAAGGGGAGCTGTAGTCTAGACAGGGGGCTCAGTGCCCAGTCTGGGAAGGGGAGCTGTAGTCTAGACAGGGGGCTCAGTGCCCAGTCTGGGAAGGGGAGCTGTAGTCTGGACAGGGGGCTCAGAGCCCAGTCTGGGAAGGGGAGCTGTAGTCTTGACAGGGAGCTCAGTGCCCAGTCTGGGAAGGGGAGCTGTAGTCTGGACAGGGGGCTCAGTGCCCAGTCTGGGAAGGGGAGCTGTAGTCTAGACAGGGGGTTCAGTGCCCAGTCTGGGAAGGGGAGCTGTAGTCTAGACAGGGAGCTCAGTGCCCAGTCTGGGAAGGGGAGCTGTAGTCTAGACAGGGGGCTCAGTGCCCAGTCTGGGAAGGGGAGCTGTAGTCTGGACAGGGGGCTCAGTGCCCAGTCTGGGAAGGGGAGCTGTAGTCTAGACAGGGGGCTCAGTGCCCAGTCTGGGAAGGGGAGCTGTAGTCTAGACAGGGGGCTCAGAGCCCAGTCTGGGAAGGGGAGCTGTAGTCTGGACAGGGGGCTCAGTGCCCAGTCTGGGAAGGGGAGCTGTAGTCTGGACAGGGGGCTCAGTGCCCAGTCTGGGAAGGGGAGCTGTAGTCTGGACAGGGGGCTCAGTGCCCCAGTCTGGGAAGGGGAGCTGTAGTCTGGACAGGGAGCTCAGTGCCCAGTCTGGGAAGGGGAGCTGTAGTCTAGACAGGGAGCTCAGTGCCCAGTCTGGGAAGGGGAGCTGTAGTCTAGACAGGGGGCTCAGTGCCCAGTCTGGGAAGGGGAGCTGTAGTCTAGACAGGGAGCTCAGTGCCCAGTCTGGGAAGGGGAGCTGTAGTCTGGACAGGGGGCTCAGTGCCCAGTCTGGGAAGGGGAGCTGTAGTCTGGACAGGGGGCTCAGTGCCCAGTCTGGGAAGGGGAGCTGTAGTCTGGACAGGGGGCTCAGTGCCCAGTCTGGGAAGGGGAGCTGTCGTCTGGACAGGGGGCTCAGTGCCCAGTCTGGGAAGGGGAGCTGTAGTCTAGACAGGGGGCTCAGTGCCCAGTCTGGGAAGGGGAGCTGTAGTCTGGACAGGGGGCTCAGTGCCCAGTCTGGGAAGGGGAGCTGTAGTCTAGACAGGGGGCTCAGTGCCCAGTCTGGGAAGGGGAGCTGTAGTCTAGACAGGGAGCTCAGTGCCCAGTCTGGGAGGGGGAGCTGTAGTCTGGACAGGGGGCTCAGTGCCCAGTCTGGGAAGGGGAGCTGTAGTCTGGACAGGGGGCTCAGTGCCCAGTCTGGGAAGGGGAGCTGTAGTCTAGACAGGGGGCTCAGTGCCCAGTCTGGGAAGGGGAGCTGTAGTCTGGACAGGGAGCTCAGTGCCCAGTCTGGGAAGGGGAGCTGTGGTCTGGACAGGGAGCTCAGTGCCCAGTCTGGGAAGGGGAGCTGTAGTCTGGACAGGGAGCTCAGTGCCCAGTCTGGGAAGGGGAGCTGTAGTCTGGACAGGGAGCTCAGTGCCCAGTCTGGGAAGGGGAGCTGTAGTCTGGACAGGGAGCTCAGTGCCCAGTCTGGGAAGGGGAGCTGTAGTCTGGACAGGGAGCTCAGTGCCCAGTCTGGGAAGGGGAGCTGTAGTCTCGACAGGGGGCTCAGTGCCCAGTCTGGGAAGGGGAGCTGTAGTCTGCACAGCGAGCTCAGTGCCCAGTCTGGGAAGGGGAGCTGTAGTCTAGACAGGGGGCTCAGTGCCTAGTCTGGGAAGGGGAGCTGTAGTCTAGACAGGGAGCTCAGTACCCAGTCTGGGAAGGGGAGCTGTAGTCTGGACAGGGACCTCAGTGCCCAGTCTGGGAAGGGGAGCTGTAGTCTGGACAGGGGGCTCAGTGCCCAGTCTGGGAAGGGGAGCTGTAGTCTAGACAGGGAGCTCAGTGCCCAGTCTGGGAAGGGGAGCTGTAGTCTGGACAGGGGCTCAGTGCCCAGTCTGGGAAGGGGAGCTGTAGTCTGGACAGGGGGCTCAGTGCCCAGTCTGGGAAGGGGAGCTGTAGTCTGGACAGGGAGCTCAGTGCCCAGTCTGGGAAGGGGAGCTGTAGTCTAGACAGGGGGCTCAGTGCCCAGTCTGGGAAGGGGAGCTGTAGTCTAGACAGGGAGCTCAGTGCCCAGTCTGGGAGGGGGAGCTGTAGTCTGGACAGGGGGCTCAGTGCCCAGTCTGGGAAGGGGAGCTGTAGTCTGGACAGGGGGCTCAGTGCCCAGTCTGGGAAGGGGAGCTGTAGTCTAGACAGGGGGCTCAGTGCCCAGTCTGGGAAGGGGAGCTGTAGTCTGGACAGGGAGCTCAGTGCCCAGTCTGGGAAGGGGAGCTGTAGTCTGGACAGGGGGCTCAGTGCCCAGTCTGGGAAGGAGAGCTGTAGTCTGGACAGGGAGCTCAGTGCCCAGTCTGGGAAGGGGAGCTGTAGTCTGGACAGGGGGCTCAGTGCCCAGTCTGGGAAGGGGAGCTGTAGTCTGGACAGGGAGCTCAGTGCCCAGTCTGGGAAGGGGAGCTGTAGTCTGGACAGGGAGCTCAGTGCCCAGTCTGGGAAGGGGAGCTGTAGTCTAGACAGGGGGCTCAGTGCCCAGTCTGGGAAGGGGAGCTGTAGTCTGGACAGGGAGCTCAGTGCCCAGTCTGGGAAGGGGAGCTGTAGTCTGGACAGGGAGCTCAGTGCCCAGTCTGGGAAGGGGAGCTGTAGTCTGGACAGGGGGCTCAGTGCCCAGTCTGGGAAGGGGAGCTGTAGTCTAGACAGGGGGCTCAGTGCCCAGTCTGGGAAGGGGAGCTGTAGTCTAGACAGGGAGCTCAGTGCCCAGTCTGGGAAGGGGAGCTGTAGTCTAGACAGGGGGCTCAGTGCCCAGTCTGGGAAGGGGAGCTGTAGTCTAGACAGGGAGCTCAGTGCCCAGTCTGGGAAGGGGAGCTGTAGTCTGGACAGGGAGCTCAGTGCCCAGTCTGGGAAGGGGAGCTGTAGTCTGGACAGGGGGCTCAGTGCCCAGTCTGGGAAGGGGAGCTGTAGTCTAGACAGGGAGCTCATTGCCCAGTCTGGGAAGGGGAGCTGTAGTCTGGACAGGGGGCTCAGTGCCCAGTCTGGGAAGGGGAGCTGTAGTCTGGACAGGGAGCTCAGTGCCCAGTCTGGGAAGGGGAGCTGTAGTCTAGACAGGGAGCTCAGTGCCCAGTCTGGGAAGGGGAGCTGTAGTCTGGACAGGGAGCTCAGTGCCCAGTCTGGGAAGGGGAGCTGTAGTCTGGACAGGGGGCTCAGTGCCCAGTCTGGGAAGGGGAGCTGTAGTCTAGACAGGGAGCTCAGTGCCCAGTCTGGGAAGGGGAGCTGTAGTCTGGACAGGGGGCTCAGTGCCCAGTCTGGGAGGGGGAGCTGTAGTCTGGACAGGGGGCTCAGTGCCCAGTCTGGGAAGGGGAGCTGTAGTCTGGACAGGGGGCTCAGTGCCCAGTCTGGGAAGGGGAGCTGTAGTCTAGACAGGGGGCTCAGTGCCCAGTCTGGGAAGGGGAGCTGTAGTCTGGACAGGGAGCTCAGTGCCCAGTCTGGGAAGGGGAGCTGTAGTCTGGACAGGGGGCTCAGTGCCCAGTCTGGGAAGGGGAGCTGTAGTCTGGACAGGGGGCTCAGTGCCCAGTCTGGGAAGGGGAGCTGTAGTCTGGACAGGGGGCTCAGAGCCCAGTCTGGGAAGGGGAGCTGTAGTCTAGACAGGGAGCTCAGTGCCCAGTCTGGGAAGGGGAGCTGTAGTCTACACAGGGAGCTCAGTGCCCAGTCTGGGAAGGGGAGCTGTAGTCTGGACAGGGGGCTCAGTGCCCAGTCTGGGAAGGGGAGCTGTAGTCTAGACAGGGGGCTCAGTGCCCAGTCTGGGAAGGGGAGCTGTAGTCTACACAGGGAGCTCAGTGCCCAGTCTGGGAAGGGGAGCTGTAGTCTAGACAGGGGGCTCAGTGCCCAGTCTGGGAAGGGGAGCTGTAGTCTAGACAGGGGGCTCAGTGCCCAGTCTGGGAAGGGGAGCTGTAGTCTGGACAGGGGGCCCAGCGCCCAGTCTGGGAAGGGGAGCTGTAGTCTGGACAGGGGGCTCAGTGCCCAGTCTGGGAAGGGGAGCTGTAGTCTGGACAGGGGGCTCAGTGCCCAGTCTGGGAAGGGGAGCTGTAGTCTGGACAGGGAGCTCAGTGCCCAGTCTGGGAAGGGGAGCTGTAGTCTAGACAGGGAGCTCAGTGCCCAGTCTGGGAAGGGGAGCTGTAGTCTGGACAGGGGGCTCAGTGCCCAGTCTGGGAGGGGGAGCTGTAGTCTGGACAGGGGGCTCAGTGCCCAGTCTGGGAAGGGGAGCTGTAGTCTGGACAGGGGGCTCAGTGCCCAGTCTGGGAAGGGGAGCTGTAGTCTAGACAGGGGGCTCAGTGCCCAGTCTGGGAAGGGGAGCTGTAGTCTGGACAGGGAGCTCAGTGCCCAGTCTGGGAAGGGGAGCTGTAGTCTACACAGGGAGCTCAGTGCCCAGTCTGGGAAGGGGAGCTGTAGTCTGGACAGGGGGCTCAGTGCCCAGTCTGGGAAGGGGAGCTGTAGTCTAGACAGGGGGGTCAGTGCCCAGTCTGGGAAGGGGAGCTGTAGTCTAGACAGGGGGATCAGAGCCCAGTCTGGGAAGGGGAGCTGTAGTCTAGACAGGGGGATCAGAGCCCAGTCTGGGAAGGGGAGCTGTAGTCTGGACAGGGAGCTCAGTGCCCAGTCTGGGAAGGGGAGCTGTAATCTGGACAGGGGCTCAGTGCCCAGTCTGGGAAGGGGAGCTGTAGTTTAGACAGGGGACTCAGTGCCCAGTCTGGGAAGGGGAGCTGTAGTCTGGACAGGGGGCTCAGCGCCCAGTCTGGGAAGGGGAGCTGTAATCTGGACAGGGGCTCAGTGCCCAGTCTGGGAAGGGGAGCTGTAGTCTGGACAGGGGGCTCAGTGCCCAGTCTGGGAAGGGGAGCTGTAGTCTGGACAGGGAGCTCAGTGCCCAGTCTGGGAAGGGGAGCTGTAGTCTGGACAGGGGCTCAGTGCCCAGTCTGGGAAGGGGAGCTGTAGTCTGGACAGGGGGCTCAGTGCCCAGTCTGGGAAGGGGAGCTGTAGTCTGGACAGGGGGCTCAGCGCCCAGTCTGGGAAGGGGAGCTGTAGTCTAGACAGGGGGCTCAGTGCCCAGTCTGGGAAGGGGAGCTGTAGTCTAGACAGGGGGCTCAGTGCCCAGTCTGGGAAGGGGAGCTGTAGTCTGGACAGGGGGCTCAGTGCCCAGTCTGGGAAGGGGAGCTGTAGTCTGGACAGGGGGCTCAGCGCCCAGTCTGGGAAGAGGAGCTGTAGTCTGGACAGGGGGCTCAGTGCCCAGTCTGGGAAGGGGAGCTGTAGTCTGGACAGGGGGCTCAGTGCCCAGTCTGGGAAGGGGAGCTGTAGTCTGGACAGGGGGCTCAGCGCCCAGTCTGGGAAGGGGAGCTGTAGTCTAGACAGGGGGCTCAGTGCCCAGTCTGGGAAGGGGAGCTGTAGTCTGGACAGGGGGCTCAGCGCCCAGTCTGGGAAGGGGAGCTGTAGTCTGGACAGGGGGCTCAGCGCCCAGTCTGGGAAGGGGAGCTGTAGTCTAGACAGGGGGCTCAGTGCCCAGTCTGGGAAGGGGAGCTGTAGTCTGGACAGGGAGCTCAGTGCCCAGTCTGGGAAGGGGAGCTGTAGTCTGGACAGGGGGCTCAGCGCCCAGTCTGGGAAGGGGAGCTGTAGTCTAGACAGGAGGCTCAGTGCCCAGTCTGGGAAGGGGAGCTGTAGTCTAGACAGGGGGCTGGGGGCCTGGGTGTGAGTCTCTGGGCGGGTCGGTGCTGTCCCCGGGGGGTGGGGGGGGAGGGCAGGGACTGAGGCCGCACCCACCTGAATCCTCCACCTGTACGTCCTGCGTCGAGGCTCCGCATCCCATCGCTGGGTGTGTCCGGGGGGCGGCTGGCGGGGGCCGCGGGAGCTGCACTGACCCCGCGGGGCCAGGCTCCTGTGACGGTCCCGGGGACGTAACAAGGGCCGGGGGGGGGAGGGCCGGGAGGGAGAGAGGGTAGGGAGAGAGTGAGGGAGTGATGGAGGGAGAGAGGGGAGGGAGTAGGAACGGAATGAGGGATGGAGGGAGAGAGAGGGAATGTGGGAGGGAGAGAAGGGAATGAGAGAGGAGAGGGGAGGGTGTGAGTGAGGGAGGGATGGAGGGAGAGAGAGGGAATGAGGGAGGGAGAGAGGGGAGGGAGTGAGGGATGGAGGGAGAGAGAGGGAATGAGGGAGGGAGAGAGGGGAGGGAGGGAGGGATGGAGGGAGAGAGAGGGGATGAGGGAGGCAGAGAGGGGAGTGAGTGAGTGAGGTATGGAGGGAGAGAGAGGGAATGAGGGAGGGAGAGAGGGGAGGGAGTGAGTGAGGGAATGAGGAGGGAGAGGTGGTGGAAGCAGGGAGAAAGGTTGGGAATGTGGGAGAGAGGGACGGAGAGAGAGATGGGGAAATGAGGAAGAGAAGGAGAGAGAAGGCATGAGGGATGGAGCGTGGGACAGAGGGAAGGAATGGTACAGGGAAGGAAAGAGGGAGAAAAAAGGGGGAGGTGGAGGGAGGGAGAGGGAGTGAAGATAGTGGGAGGGGCCATAGAAGAGAGGGGAAGATGGAGGGAAAGGGAAAGTGGGAGAGAGGAGGACAGAAGGGAAGGGAGAAGGAAACAAAGGGGTCGGAATGAAAAAGAGGTGTGGTAGGAACAAAAGGGGAGGACGGGGGAGAGAGGGATGAGGGAGGGAAATGGGGAGAGAAGGAAGGATTGCAGCAGTACGGTGAGGGAGGTAAGGAGGAAGCACTAGACTGACAGAGGAGGGGAGCAAGATAGGGAGTAGATGAGGAGGCAGAGAGGGCATTCGAAATGAGAGAGGGGGTTTAGGCAGAGACACAGGAGAGCAATGGGGGAAACTGAGATAACAGCAGAATGGGATAAAATGCCAGGAGCATTAAGGGTAGAGTCGAGAGGGAATGGGGACAGGAAAAGGAGGAGCTGAGAGGGCATGGAATGGACCAGAGACCGAAGGGGAGATGGGGGTCAACAATTGGCTGTTGCAGCACATCGGGGATATCACCGATACCTCACCTTCAAATCTGGTATTGCCTTCCGGAAAGTAGGCCAGCACGAATGTTGTGGTGTCCACCGGGTAAATGATCATGGGAAATGTTTCAATGTATTTCTTCATTCATTGGAACATGGTGGTTACTGTCCAGGAGTAGGCGCTGGAGAGTCACCTTCCTGAACCGCTGCAGTCCGTGTGCTGGGGGTGGGGGGTAGACCCAGGCAATGCCTGTTGGGAAGGAGCCCCAGGATTCTGAGCCAGTGACACTGAACATTTCCAGGTCAGGATGGGGAGTTCGGAGGGGAACCTGCAGTGGGTAGTGTTCCCATCTACCTGCTACCCTTGGCCTCCGAGATGATAGTGGTTTGGAAGGTGACGTCCAAGAATCTTTGGTGAGGTGCTTGTAGACGGTACACACTGCTGCTACTGAGGTTCGGTGGTGAAGGGAGGGGGGGGGTGTTGTGCCAATCGAGCGGGGGGGGGGGGCCTGCTTTGTCCCTGGATGATGTCGAGCTTCTCGCGTGTTGTTGGAGCTCCCCCTGCCCCCTCCCACCCCACCCAATCCAGGGGCAAGTGGGGAGTATTCCCTCACCCTCCTGACCTGTGCCTCGTCGATGTTGGGACAGGCTTCGGGGGAGTCAAGAGGTGAGTTACTCGGCACAGAATTGCCAATCACTGACCATGGTGTTTCCATTGGCAAGTCCAGTTCAGTTTCTGGTGAGGACACAAAGAGGGCTGTCCTTTATAGAATCCACGATGCTTGCCACGTTGAAGAGGGAACTGCAGCTGCCGGAGATCAGAGTCTAGATCAGAGCGGTGCTGGAAAAGCACGGCAGGTCAGGCAGCATCCGAGGAGCAGGAAAATCGACGTCTCGGACAAAAGCCCTCCATCAGGCAGAGGTCGGGATTTTGAGGTCGATAGCATTACGTTATGAAGAAAGTTTGGCAAAGGTGGTCAAATTGGAACCATCACGATCCTGTCGAGACACAAAAGGGTGGATACTTCCCTCTGTTGGAGAGACGAGAGCTCGGGGATTCAAGATGGGAGGCGAGATTTCGTTTTCTCTGAGGGTTGAGAGTGGGTGGAAGTTCCTTCTCAGAAAGCAGTGGATACCTGGGAGAGGGAGTCACTGAATGAACCTTCCCAGATACATTCCGGACGAAGAAGGGACTCGGATTGGCGGACGTGAGGAAGCGAGGCCACATTCGGATCAGCTGTGACCTTACTAACAGGTGGATTGGGTTAACAGGCCAAAAACGTTCTTCCTGCTCATCATTCCTCTGTTCCGGAGATCTCCCTCCCAACGTCTGGAGACTATTTGACAAGAAGGTGACACACTGGGCTTGTGCCTTCCTCTTTGTTTCCCTTTTGGTGCCCGGCTCAGTGGTTAGCACTGCTGCCCCCCCACCGGTGCCAGGGACCTGGGTTTAATGCCCACCCTCAGGCGACTGTCTGTGTGGAGTTTGTACATTCCTCCCCAGTGTCTGTGTGGGGTTTCCTCCGGGTGCTCCGGTTTCCTCCCACAGTCCAAAGATGTGCAGGTCAGGGTGGATTGGCCGTGCTAAATTGTCCCATAGTGCCCAGGGATGTGCAGGTTAGGGTGGATTGACCGTGCTAAATTGTCCCATAGTGTCCAGGGATGTGCAGGTTAGGGTGGATTGGCCGTGCTAAATTGTCCCATAGTGCCCAGGGATGTGCAGGTTAGGATGGATTGGCCGTGCTAAATTGTCCCATAGTGTCCAGGGATGTGCAGGTTAGGGTGGATTGGCCGTGTTAAATTGTCCCATAGTGCCTAGGGATGTGCAGGTTAGGGTGGATTGGCCGTGCTAAATTGCCCCATAGTGCCCAGGGAAGTGCAGGTTAGGGTGGATTGGCCGTGCTAAATTGTCCCATAGTGCCCAGGGATGTGCAGGTTAGGGTGGATTGGCCGTGCTAAATTGTCCCATAGTGCCCAGGGATGTGCAGGTTAGGGTGGATTAGCCGTGCTAAATTGTCCCACGGTGCCCAGGGATGTGCAGGTTAGGGTGGATTGGCTATGCTAAATTGTCCCATAGTGTCCAGGGATGTGCAGGTTAGGGTGGATTGGCCGTGCTAAATTGTCCCATAGTGTCCAGGGATGTGCAGGTTAGGGTGGATTGGCCGTGCTAAATTGTCCCATAGTGCCCAGGGATGTGCAGGTTAGGATGGATTGGCCGTGCTAAATTGTCCCATAGTGTCCAGGGATGTGTAGGTTAGGGTGGATTGGCCGTGTTAAATTGTCCCATAGTGCCTAGGGATGTGCAGGTTAGGGTGGATTGGCCGTGCTAAATTGTCCCATAGTGCCCAGGGATGTGCAGGTTAGGGTGGATTGGCCGTGCTAAATTGTCCCGTAGTGCCCAGGGATGTGCAGGTTAGGGTGGATTGGCCGTGCTAAATTGTCCCATAGTGTCCAGGGATGTGCAGGTTAGGGTGGATTGGCCGTGCTAAATTGTCCCATAGTGCCCAGGGATGTGCAGGTTAGGGTGGATTGGCTGTGCTAAATTGTCCCATAGTGCCCAGGGATGTGCAGGTTAGGGTGGATTGGCCGTGCTAAATTGTCCCATAGTGTCCAGGGATGTGTAGGTTAGGGTGGATTGGCCGTGTTAAATTGTCCCATAGTGCCCAGGGATGTGCAGGTTAGGGTGGATTGGCCGTGTTAAATTGTCCCATAGTGCCCAGGGATGTGCAGGTTAGGCTGGATTAGTCAGGGGTAAATGGAGAGAAATAGGTGGGATGCTCTTTGGTGGGTCGGTGTGGACTCGTTGGGCCGAATGGCCTGTTTCCACAGTGTAGGTATCCTTCTTTTATGAATTCCTTTGTTCTTCTTGTTCTCTTTAATATAACTATTATTTTAAAACTCTTTTTTCCCTACTAACCCACCTTTCGGAGAGAGGCAGGGGGGGTGGAACCAGGCTCGTTGAATCAAGGGAGCGACTGGGAGCCTGACTCTCGGGAAGTTCCCGATCCCCAGGCCGTGTATCCAAGGCAAGACAGGATTGAAGTGAGAGCCTGGCCCAGGTGGTGCCTGGACCGGGTGGCTTTGGTGGTCTTGAGATCCCCGGAGCATGCCCGATGTGATGTTGGAGATTGCAGTGAGAGTGGGGAAAGAGGGTGGGGATGTGAGCCAGTGTGGCTAAGCACGGAGAGACTGCAATGGCTGAACTTTCAGCTCGCTCTCTTTATTTTTTGGCTTAATACTGAGGAGGACAGGAACGTGTAACATGGCTCCTTGTTTCTGTCAACCTCATTCTTCAGGTTTTTGGCCCCAGCTGCTTGTATCGAAGATGGCTCTGTGTGTGTGTGTGCGTGTGCGCACCTGTGTGAGTGAGTGTGTGTGTGTTGTGCGCGTGAGTGTGGGGTATCTGTGTGAGTGTGTGTACGTTAGAGTGAGTGAGTGTGGGGTGTGAGTAAGTGTGTGTGTGGGGGTCGGGGTGTGTGCGAGTGCGAATGAGTGTGGGGTGTTAGTGTGTGAGAGTGCGGCATGTGTGTGGGAGGGTGTGAGTGTGTGCGAGGGCGTGTGCGTGTGGGGTTTGTGTGTGAGTGCGAGTGAGTGTGGGGTGTGAGTAAGTGTGTGTGTGTGGGGGGTGTAAGTGTGTGTGTGTGTGAGTGCGGCGTGTGTGTGGGAGAGTGAATGTGGGGGAGAGTGAATGTGGGGGAGAGTGAATGTGGGGTGTGTGTGTGTATGTGGGAGAGTGACTGTGGGGTGTGAGCGTGTGTGTGAGAGTGAGTGTGGGGTGTGAGTAAGTGTGAGAGAGTGTGCGGGGCAACATGTAAAACATTTCTGCCGTACTGGAGTGTGTATGACAATGAAGTTGAAATCTAAATAATACCCGCAGCATCAGAGTGAGTCTGCACCGTTTGCCAGGACGGTTGGGGAGCTGAGTGGGGCAGTGGGTGGGGGGGGTGATTGATTTAGCCAGGTGAAGACAGTGAGGCAGCAGGAATGGGGGGGGGGGGGTGATGATGAAGAGGCCTGGAGATTTCCCCCTTTTCCAGCTCAGTCTGCCTCCACATTGACCTGGGTGTTTGTGCAGAGAGGAGTCTATTCAGCCAAAGGGGGCCATAGTAGCTTTCGGCACCACCGATCCAGTCAGTCCCAGCAGCTCCCTCTCTGCCGCCCAGAGGATTTATTTTCTCAGCGGTGCCCATCGGATCACCCATTGTCTCCCCCCACCCCGCTCCTTGTCGCATCAGCCAACGGGAGGCAGTGAGTGTGTGTGTGTGTGTGTGTGTGTGTGTGTGGGTGGGGGCGCGTGTGTGGAAGGGGAACGCGGGTGAGTGTGTGAGAGCTGCCTTCAACCATGGATGTGAGAGTTCACAGATCACTGACCCGGCCCCCTACATTCTTCAGAACAGCGGTGTTAAGATTTTACCATCTCCTATTCCACTCTTGTCCCCTTACCATCTTGCAGCACTGCATTCAGTTCCATCTGTCGGTACCCAGGTCCCACTGCCATCAGTTGGTCTCATGCCAATTGTTTGCCCCATCTCCCAGGATAGTGTCACTGGCAGGTGCTGAACCCTTACTCTGCTTCACAACATCTGGTTGGTCTGACCAACCACTGCTGGTCTCTACCAGCCTCCAATGCGTTAGGGTGCGTGGGTGGGGGGTGGGGGGGGGGTGTATGTACGTGGAACAGTGCGTGTGCGCGCGGAGAATGTGTGTACGTGGGGCAATGGGTTGTGTGTGCGCAGGGGGTTGTGTGTACGTGGGGCAGGGGGTTGTGTGTGCGTGGGGCAGGGGGTGTGTGTATGTGGGGTGTGTGTGTGTACGTGGGGTGTGTGTGTACGTGGGGCAGTGGGTGTGTGTATGTGGGGTGTGTGTACGTGGGGCAGTGGGTGTGTGTATGTGGGGTGTGTGTGTACGTGGGGCAGTGGGTGTGTGTATGTGGGGTGTGTGTACGTGGGGCAGTGGGTGTGTGCGCAGGGGGTTGTGTACACGTGGGGCGGGGGTGTGTATGTGGGGTGTGTGTGTACGGCAGTGGGTGTGTACACGTAGGGCAGTGGGGTGTGTGCGGGGGGTGTGTTTGTGTATGTGGGGCGGAGGGTGTGTGCAGGGGGTGTATGTACGTGGGGCAGTGGGTGTGTGTACAGCGGGTGTGTGTGTGGGGCAGTGGGTGTGTGTACGGGGGTGTATGTACGTGGGGCAGTGGATGTGTGCGCGGAGTATGTATGTATGTGGGGCAGCGGGTGTGTGTGTGGGGCAGTGTGTGTGGGGCAGTGGGTGTGTGTACGGGGCAGTGTGTGTGGGGCAGTGGGTGTGTGTACGGGGGTGTATGTACGTGGGGCAGTGGATGTGTGCGCGGAGTATGTATGTATGTGGGGCAGTGGGTGTGTGCGCGGGGGTTTGTGCGTGCGCGGGGGTGTGTGTGTAAATGGGGCAGTGAGTGTGTGCGCGGGGGGTTGTGTATACGTGGGGCAGGAGGTGTATGTACGTGGGGCAGTGGGTATGCACGTGGGGGATGTATGTACATGCGGCAGTGGGTGCGTGTACGGGGGTGTATGTACGTGGGGCAGTGGGTGTGTGTATAGGGGGTGTGTGTATGTGTGGCAGTGGGTGTGTGCGCAGGGGGTGTATATATGTGGGGCAGTGAGTGTGTGTACAGGGGGTGTGTGTATGTGAGGAAGCGGGTGTGTGTGAAGGGGGTGTATGTACGTGGGGCAGTGGGTGTGTGCGTGCGTGGGGGTGTGTGTGTGTACGTGGGGCAGCGGGTGTGCGTGGGGGGGGTGTACAGGGGGTGTATGTATGTGGGGCAGTGGGTGTGTGTATAGGGGGTGTGTGTATGTGTGGCAGTGGGTGTGTGTGCAGGGGGTGTATGTACGTGGGGCAGGTGTGTATGTCTATGGGGCAGTGGGTGTGTGTGCAGGGGGTGTATATATGTGGGGCAGTGAGTGTGTGTACAGGGGGTGTGTGTATGTGAGGAAGCGGGTGTGTGTGTGGGGGGTATGTGTATGTGGGGCAGTGGGTGTGCGTATGTAGGACAGTGGATGTGTGTGAAGGGGAGTATGTACGTGGGGCAGTGGGTGTGTGCGCGGGGGGTGTGTGTGGGGCAGTGGGTGTGTGTACAGGGGGTGTATGTACGTGGGGCAGTGGATGTGCGCGTGGGGGGTGTATGTACGTGGGGCAGTAGATGTGCGCGTGGGGGGTGTATGTACGTGGGGCAGTGGGTGTGTGTACAGGGGGTGTATGTGCGTGGGGCAGTGGGTGTGTGCGGGTGGTGTGTGTATGTGGGGCAGTGGGTGTGTGTACAGGGGGTGTATGTGCGTGGGGCAGTGGGTGTGTGCGGGTGGTGTGTGTATGTGGGGCAGTGGGTGTGTGTACAGGGGGTGTATGTGCGTGGGGCAGTGGGTGTGTGTACAGGGGGTGTATGTGCGTGGGGCAGTGGGTGTGTGCGGGTGGTGTGTGTATGTGGGGCAGTGGGTGTGTGTACAGGGGGTGTATGTGCGTGGGGCAGTGGGTGTGTGTGGGTGGTGTGTATGTGGGGCATTGGGTGTGCATATGTAGGACAGTGGGTGTGTGTATGTACGTGGGGCAGTGGGTGTGTGCGCGAGGTGTGTGTGTATGTGGGGCAGTGGGTGTGCGTACAGAGGGTGTATGTACATGGGGCAGTGGGTGTGTGCGGGGATCTGTGTATGTAGGACAGTGTGTGTGTGAAGGGGTGTATGTACGTGGGGCAGTGGGTGCGCGGGGGGTGTATGTACAGGAGGTGTATGTACGTGGGGCAGTGGGTGTGTGCGTGGGGTGTGTCTATGTGGGGCAGTGTGCGTACAGGGGGAGTATGTACTTGGGGCAGTGGGTGTGTGCGTGGGGTGTGTCTATGTGGGGCAGTGTGCGTACAGGGGGTGTATGTACTTGGGGCAGTGGGTGTGTGCGGGGGGGTGTGTATGTGGGGCAGTGGGTGTGCGTATGTAGGACAGTTGGTGTGTGTGAAGGGATGTATGTACGTGGAGCATTGGGTGTGCGCGCGGGGGTGTGTGTACATGGGGCAGTGGGTGTGCGCGTGGGGGGTGTATGTGGGGCAGTGGATTTGTGTGCAGGGGGTGTATTTATGTGGGGCAGTGGGTATGTACACAGGGGGTATATGTACATGGGGCAGTGGGTTTGTGCGCAGGGTGTGTGTATGTGTGGTAGTGGGTATGTGTGCGGGGGGTGTATGTACGTGGGGCAGTGGGTGAGTGCGCGGGGGGAGTGTGTATGTGTGGTAGTGGGTATGTGTGCGGGGGGTGTATGTACGTGGGGCAGTGGGTGAGTGCGCGGGGGGAGTGTGTATGTGTGGTAGTGGGTATGTGTGCAGGGGGTTGTGTGTACGTGAGGCAGTGGGTGTGTGCGTGGGGTGTGTGTGTGTGTGTGTACGTGGGGCAGTGGGTGTGTGTGCAGGGGGTGTGTGCGCATGTATACACCTGCCTCCCTTCCAATCTAGTTTCTTGCATCAGGGGCTCCCGATGTGACCTTCTGTACACTGGGGAGATTGAACATAAGCTTAGGGAACGGTTTGCCGA
Organism: Chiloscyllium plagiosum; assembly: GCF_037043375.1. Classification (NCBI taxonomy): domain Eukaryota; kingdom Metazoa; phylum Chordata; class Chondrichthyes; order Orectolobiformes; family Hemiscylliidae; genus Chiloscyllium; species Chiloscyllium plagiosum. Next base: position 10,493,824 of record NW_028270184.1, on the reverse strand, counting down.
GCATCACAGCCAGGCCCAAAGGGGCTGATTGGACCTCTCAGTCACCACCCATTTTAATTCCCCTTCCCACTCCCTTTCCGATGTGACCATCCTTGGCCTCCTCCATTGCCACAACGAACTACACCGCAAATTGGAAGAACAACAGCTCATCGTCCACCTGGCAGCCTACACCCCGGAGGACTCAACATTGAATTCTCCAATTTCAAATAACCTCCCTTCCTGTCCACTGACTCCCCAGCCCCTCCCCCTCCCCCTCCCCCTCCACTCCTCCCTGCCACCAACTGGATTAATTCCTCCCATTGACCACCAGGTCATACCCTCTACCTGTCTTCACCTATCCCCACTTCACACCCGTGCCCCCACCACCCGCTTTATCTGCAGCTCCCCATACATCCACCCCCCAGTCCTGAAGAAGGGTTACACCCAAAATATTGACTTCTCCACCTCCTGATGCTGCCTGGCTTGCTGTGTTCTTCCACCCTCCTGCCTTTCCACTTTGGATTCCAGCATTTGCAGTTTTTCTGTCTCTAAACATGTATGTGGGCCGTCTGCATGTGTATGGAGGGTTCACCTGCGTGTGCTGGGATGTGGGAGGGTGCGAGTGCACATGTGCTGGGGCATGGGGACATGCATGTGCATGAGCGCTGCGACATGGGGAGGTTTGTGCGGCGATACGTGTGCTGGGGTTGCGTATACGTCGGGCGGCGCATGTAGTGTGCATGTGTTGGGGCCTAGAGGTTGGGTGTGTGTGGGAAGGTGCGTGCGCGTTGGGGGGGGGGGGGGGGTGTGCACATGGGGCAAGTGCGTATGCATGGTGAGGTGGGGTGAGGCTGTGCGTGTGCGCGGGGAGTTGGGTGGGGGTTGTGCGTGTGCACAGGGAGATGGGGTGGGGGTTGTGCGTGTGCGCGGGGAGTTGGGTGGGGGTTGTGCGTGTGCACAGGGAGATGGGGTGGGGGTTGTGCGTGTGCGCGGGGAGTTGGGTGGGGGTTGTGCGTGTGCGCGGGGAGTTGGGTGGGGGTTGTGCGTGTGCGCGGGGAGTTGGGTGGGGGTTGTGCGTGTGCGCGGGGAGTTGGGTGGGGGTTGTGCGTGTGCGCGGGGAGTTGGGTGGGGGTTGTGCGTGTGCGCGGGGAGTTGGGTGGGGGTTGTGCGTGTGCGCGGGGAGTTGGGTGGGGGTTGTGCGTGTGCGCGGGGAGTTGGGTGGGGGTTGTGCGTGTGCGCGGGGAGTTGGGTGGGGGTTGTGCGTGTGCGCGGGGAGTTGGGTGGGGGTTGTGCGTGTGCGCGGGGAGTTGGGTGGGGGTTGTGCGTGTGCGCGGGGAGTTGGGTGGGGGTTGTGCGTGTGCGCGGGGAGTTGGGTGGGGGTTGTGCGTGTGCGCGGGGAGTTGGGTGGGGGTTGTGCGTGTGCGCGGGGAGTTGGGTGGGGGTTGTGCGTGTGCGCGGGGAGTTGGGTGGGGGTTGTGCGTGTGCGCGGGGAGTTGGGTGGGGGTTTTGCGTGTGCGCGGGGAGTTGGGTGGGGGTTGTGCGTGTGCGCGGGGAGTTGGGGTGCGTGAATGTGCTGAATGTGCTTGTGCATGGGGTGGTGCGTGTGCACAGGGCAGGGTGTGTGGAGTGATGCGTGTGCGTGGGGAGGGTGCGGTGCTAGGGAGTAGTGGGTCCATGTGCATGTAGTGGGCGTGTGGGGAGGGTGCATGTACGTGTGGGTGTGGGGGATGAGGGTGCGTGTGCATGGGACGTGGCGTGGGGTGGTGCATGTGCGTGGGTCTGGTGTGCGTTTGCGGGGAGAGTCCGCACGTGCAGAAGGTGCGTGTGCTAGGATATGGGGTGGTGCGTACGTGGCGGTGCATGGGCGTACGTGCTAGGGCATTGTGTGCGGGCAGGGATAAGGGTGCCTGGACACGGTGCGCGCGTGTGGGGAGGTGCGTGCGTTGGGGCATGGGGGTTGCGTGTGCGTGGGGAGAGTGCATGTGCTTGCGGTGGGGTGGGGGAGCATGTGTGTGGGGATGGTGTTTGTGTGTGGGGCAGTGCATGTGTGTGGGGGGAGGGGTGGGTGTGCATGGGGCGCTACGTTGGGGTGGGGGGGTGCATGTGCATGCGGTGGTGTGGGGGGCATGCGCGTGGGGCGGTGCATGTGTGTGGGGACAGGGTGTGTGTGTGGGTGTGCATGGGGCGCTGCGTTGGGGTGGAGGGGTGCATGGGACAGGTGTGCACGCGCGGGGAGGGTGCCTGTGCGTGGGGAATGTGCATGCGCTGGGGCATTGGGTGGTGCGTGTGCATGGGGAGTGGGTGCGTGCACGTGTGCCGGTGCCTGCGACTGTGCTGGGGGTGCATGGGGTGGTTGCGTGTGCAAGAGGATGGAGCGGTGCATGCGCGGTCCTGCGTGGGTCTGTGCGCTGGGGCGTTGCATGCGCATGGGGAGGGTGCAGGGGGAGTGGGTGCAGTGTGTGCACGTGCTGAGGGTGCATGTGTGTGCGGCGTGCGTGTAGCGTACTGAGGTATGGGGGGTTGTGCACGCGGAGGGTGCGTGTGCGTAGGGCATGGCATGGGGGCGGGGGAGCATGTGCGTGCTGTGTGTGCGAGTGCATGGGGGTGGTGCGTGTGAGAGGGTGTATGTGCTGGGGCGTTGCGTGGGAGGGTGCATATAAGTGGGGCGGTGTGTGCGCAGGCTGAGGGTGCGTGTGCGCGGGGATGGTGCTGGGGCAGGGAGGGTGCGCGTGCGCTGGCTAGTGGTGGTTGTGAGTACGTGGGAAAGGTGCATGGGGCTGTGCGCGCGCTGCGGCGGTGCATGTGTGCCGGGAGGGTGCATCTGCGTGAGGCTATACGTGCACTGGGGAGTGGGGGTTGTGTGTGCATAACGGGTGTGTGTGAGGGGGCTGGGTGTGTGCGCATGGGACTGGTGTGTACGCGCGCTGGGAAGTAGGGTTTACGGGTTTGTGGGCCATCGCGTGTGCATGTGGCTGTGCATGCATGCGGGGAGGGTGCGTGTGTGGGCAGCGCTACACGGGTCTATGTTCTGGGCCGTTGTGTGGGTGGGTGTAGCGGGTCCATGTGCGTGCAGTGTGCTGGGGTGTGGGGTGCATGTACATGTGGCTGTGCGTGCACTTGGGCGTGGGGATTGCGTGTGTGGGGCGAATGTGCTGGGGTGGTCGAGGGGAGGGTGCACGGTCACAGGGCGTGCATGTGCTAGGACCTGGGGTGGTGTGTGCACGGCAGTGCATGAGTGTATGTGCTGGGGCATTGCGTGCGTGCGGGAAGGGTGCCTGTGCGTGTGGCTGTGCGCGCGCGCTGGGGCGATGCATGTACATGGAGGGGTGCGCGTGGGTGGGTGCGTGTGCATGGGGAGCATGCATGTACAGGGCAGTGTGCGCGCGGGGAGTGCGCAGGTGTGTGGAATGGGGGCGTGTGCGCGGGGAGGGTGCATGTGCTGGGGCGTGTGCATGGGATGGGTGTGCACGTGCAGGGAAAGTGCGTGCGCGCGGGGAGGGTGCACGTGTATGCGGGGAGGGGGGAGGGTGTGTGTGGGGTGCATGTGTGTGGGTGCGTGCGCACTTGGGGCGATGCCTGTGTGCGGGGAGGAGGTGTGTGCGTGCTGGGGGTGCGATTGGGGGGTACATGTGCACAGGGTGTGTGTGTGTGTGTGTGCGCGCGCGTTATGTGCGTGCAGCTGGGGGGGGTGCATGTGCTGGGGCATGGGGCGCTGTGTGCGCATGCAGGGAGGGTGTGTGTGCTTGTATATGTGGTGGTGTATGGGGTTGGTGCGTGCGCTGGGTTGGGTGCCTGGGGAAGTTGCTTGTGCGTGGTGCGGGTGTGTGAATATGCAGGCTGGGGAGTGGGAGTTGCGTGTGCGTGGGGAGTGTGTGGGGGCGTCGGGCGGCGTATGGGGAGAGTGGGTGCGCGGGGTAGTGTGTGCATGCCTGGGTGGGGCGGGTTCATGCGTGGGAAGGGTATGTGCGCACGGGAAGGGTGCGTGGGGGTGGGAGGCTGGTGGTATTACCCCTGGGCTGTGGACCCAAATTCCCCGCTGATGTTCTGGAGCGCTGGGTTTGAATCCTGCCCAGAGACAGGGTACAGTGTGAGTCCCATGATCAGCCCGAGTCCGGTGTGGGGAGAAACCCACCCAGTTCACTGATGTCCTTACCCAGTCTGGGCCTAGGCGTGACTCCAGAACCACAGCAAGGTTTCTTTCAGCCGCCCGCTGGGCCGAAGACCCATGAAATAATAAAGAAAATCTCCAGACAAAGGATTACAAAAGGAGAGACAATAAATTGATTTACTGAGGGATATGAATGGACAACGTTGCTTCTGGCTGAACCTTACGCATCCTGGGTCACTTGCTTCCTCCTCTTCTGCCTCCCGGATGTAACCTGCAGTGGGGCGGCCCGCTTTGACTCAGATCGGTCGTTCACAGTTACCATCGAGGCCCAGATTTCATCTTCATCGGACTCTACTTTCACCTCGTCCGCCGTGCTGCCTTCCTCAACCTCCTCCTTGTAAACGACAGTTTCACATTAAAGCAGTCACAGGCAGAGAGGGGCCAGTACTAACAGGAGGAGGCCACTCAGCCCCTCCAGCCTGAGACTGGGGCTGCACCTTAACTCTGCGGTGAGCAGGAATTCTGACCCAGTGTAGACTGGGCTACAGAACTGACTTTAAATAAATGTGTCCCATCACGTGGACAAGTCTTTCAATAGCATGGTTTTGGAATTCATACTGTATCGCTTGCTAGAAACAGTTACCAGCAGAAACCAAGTCGATATAATCTGTCAGTAATTGTCTTCTGCTTTCAACTGTCAGCTGAGTCCGTTCTCTGATAGCTACTCAAACAGCATCCCACACCCAGCTAACCAGCGGGAGGGTGACAGTCACACAACGGGAACGTGGAGTTTCATAGGAAAAGCATGTTCAAACTGAACTGCCTAGTACATCAGAAAACAAAAGCCTCACTGTCGGAGGGTCAGTGCTGAGGGAGTGCCGCACTGTCGGAGGGTCAGTGCTGAGGGAGTGCCACACTGTCGGAGGGTCAGTACTGAGGGAGCGCCACCAACTGGATTAATTCCTCCCATTGACCACCAGGTCATACCCTCTACCTGTCTTCACCTATCCCCACTTCACACCCGTGCCCCCACCACCCGCTTTATCTGCAGCTCCCCATACATCCACCCCCCAGTCCTGAAGAAGGGTTACACCCAAAATATTGACTTCTCCACCTCCTGATGCTGCCTGGCTTGCTGTGTTCTTCCACCCTCCTGCCTTTCCACTTTGGATTCCAGCATTTGCAGTTTGTTTTGTCTCTAAACATGTATGTGGGCCGTCTGCATGTGTATGGAGGGTTCACCTGCGTGTGCTGGGACGTGGGAGGGTGCGAGTGCACATGTGCTGGGGCATGGGGACATGCATGTGCATGAGCGCTGCGACATGGGGAGGTTTGTGCGGCGATACGTGTGCTGGGGTTGCGTATACGTCGGGCGGCGCATGTAGTGTGCATGTGTTGGGGCCTAGAGGTTGGGTGTGTGTGGGAAGGTGCGTGCGCGTTGGGGGGGGGGGTGTGCACATGGGGCAAGTGCGTTTGCATGGAGAGGTGGGGTGAGGCTGTGCGTGTGCGCGGGGAGTTGGGTGGGGGTTTTGCGTGTGCGCGGGGAGTTGGGTGGGGGTTGTGCGTGTGCGCGGGGAGTTGGGTGGGGGTTGTGCGTGTGCGCGGGGAGTTGGGTGGGGGTTGTGCGTGTGCGCGGGGAGTTGGGTGGGGGTTGTGCGTGTGCGCGGGGAGTGGGGTGGGGGTTTTGCGTGTGCGCGGGGAGTTGGGTGGGGGTTGTGCGTGTGCGCGGGGAGTTGGGGTGGGGGTTGTGCGTGTGCGCGGGGAGTTGGGTGGGGGTTGTGCGTGTGCGCGGGGAGTTGGGGTGCGTGAATGTGCTGAATGTGCTTGTGCATGGGGTGGTGCGTGTGCACAGGGCAGGGTGTGTGGAGTGATGCGTGTGCGTGGGGAGGGTGCGGTGCTGGGGAGTAGTGGGTCCATGTGCATGTAGTGGGCGTGTGGGGAGGGTGCATGTACGTGTGGGTGTGGGGGATGAGGGTGCGTGTGCATGGGACGTGGCGTGGGGTGGTGCATGTGCGTGGGTCTGGTGTGCGTTTGCGGGGAGAGTCCGCACGTGCAGAAGGTGCGTGTGCTAGGATATGGGGTGGTGCGTACGTGGCGGTGCATGGGCGTACGTGCTAGGGCGCTGTGTGCGGGCAGGGATAAGGGTGCCTGGACACGGTGCGCGCGTGTGGGGAGGTGTGTGTGTTGGGGCATGGGGGTTGCGTGTGCACGGGGAGAGTGCATGTGCTTGCGGTGGGGTGGGGGAGCATGTGTGTGGGGATGGTGTTTGTGTGTGGGGCGGTGCATGTGTGTGTGGACAGGGTGTGTGTGGGGGGAGGGGTGGGTGTGCATGGGGCGCTACATTGGGGTGGGGGGGTGCATGTGCATGCGGTGGTATGGGGGGTGTGTGCGTGGGGCGGTGCATGTGTGTGGGGACAGGGTGTGTGTGTGGGTGTGCATGGGGCGCTGCGTTGGGGTGGAGGGGTGCATGGGACAGGTGTGCACGCGCGGGGAGGGTGCCTGTGCGTGGGGAATGTGCATGCGCTGGGGCATTGGGTGGTGCGTGTGCATGGGGAGTGGGTGCGTGCACGTGTGCCGGTGCCTGCGACTGTGCTGGGGGTGCGTGGGGTGGTTGCGTGTGCAAGAGGATGGAGCGGTGCATGCGCGGTCCTGCGTGGGTCTGTGCGCTGGGGCGTTGCATGCGCATGGGGAGTGGGTGCAGTGTGTGCACGTGCTGAGGGTGCATGTGTGTGTGGCCTGCGTGTAGCGTACTGAGGTATGGGGGGTTGTGCACGCGGAGGGTGCGTGTGCGTAGGGCATGGCATGGGGGCGGGGGAGCATGTGCGTGCTGTGTGTGCGAGTGCATGGGGGTGGTGCGTGTGAGAGGGTGTATGTGCTGGGGCGTTGCGTGGGAGGGTGCATATAAGTGGGGCGGTGTGTGCGCAGGCTGAGGGTGCGTGTGCGTGGGGATGGTGCTGGGGCAGGGAGGGTGCGCGTGCGCTGGCTAGTGGTGGTTGTGAGTACGTGGGAAAGGTGCATGGGGCTGTGCGCGCGCTGCGGCGGTGCATGTGTGCCGGGAGGGTGCATCTGCGTGAGGCTATACGTGCACTGGGGAGTGGGGGTTGTGTGTGCATAACGGGTGTGTGTGAGGGGGCTGGGTGTGTGCGCATGGGACTGGTGTGTACGCGCGCTGGGAAGTAGGGTTTACGGGTTTGTGGGCCATCGCGTGTGCATGTGGCTGTGCATGCATGCGGGGAGGGTGCGTGTGTGGGCAGCGCTACACGGGTCTATGTTCTGGGCCGTTGTGTGGGTGGGTGTAGCGGGTCCATGTGCGTGCAGTGTGCTGGGGTGTGGGGTGCATGTACATGTGGCTGTGCGTGCACTTGGGCGTGGGGATTGCGTGTGTGGGGCGAATGTGCTGGGGTGGTCGAGGGGAGGGTGCACGGTCACAGGGCGTGCATGTGCTAGGACCTGGGGTGGTGTGTGCACGGCAGTGCATGAGTGTATGTGCTGGGGCATTGCGTGCGTGCGGGAAGGGTGCCTGTGCGTGTGGCTGTGCGCGCGCGCTGGGGCGATGCATGTACATGGAGGGGTGCGCGTGGGTGGGTGCGTGTGCGTGGGGAGCATGCATGTACAGGGCAGTGTGCGCGCGGGGAGTGCGCAGGTGTGTGGAGTGGGGGCGTGTGCGCGGGGAGGGTGCATGTGCTGGGGCGTGTGCATGGGATGGGTGTGCACGTGCAGGGAAAGTGCGTGCGCGCGGGGAGGGTGCACGTGTATGCGGGGAGGGGGGAGGGTGTGTGTGGGGTGCATGTGTGTGGGTGCGTGCGCACTTGGGGCGATGCCTGTGTGCGGGGAGGAGGTGTGTGCGTGCTGGGGGTGCGATTGGGGGGTACATGTGCACAGGGTGTGTGTGTGTGTGTGTGCGCGCGCGTTATGTGCGTGCAGCTGGGGGGGGTGCATGTGCTGGGGCATGGGGCGCTGTGTGCGCATGCAGGGAGGGTGTGTGTGCTTGTATATGTGGTGGTGTATGGGGTTGGTGCGTGCGCTGGGTTGGGTGCCTGGGGAAGTTGCTTGTGCGTGGTGCGGGTGTGTGAATATGCAGGCTGGGGAGTGGGAGTTGCGTGTGCGTGGGGAGTGTGTGGGGGCGTCGGGCGGCGTATGGGGAGAGTGGGTGCGCGGGGTAGTGTGTGCATGCCTGGGTGGGGCGGGTTCATGCGTGGGAAGGGTATGTGCGCACGGGAAGGGTGCGTGGGGGTGGGAGGCTGGTGGTATTACCCCTGGGCTGTGGACCCAAATTCCCCGCTGATGTTCTGGAGCGCTGGGTTTGAATCCTGCCCAGAGACAGGGTACAGTGTGAGTCCCATGATCAGCCCGAGTCCGGTGTGGGGAGAAACCCACCCAGTTCACTGATGTCCTTACCCAGTCTGGGCCTAGGCGTGACTCCAGAACCACAGCAAGGTTTCTTTCAGCCGCCCGCTGGGCCGAAGACCCATGAAATAATAAAGAAAATCTCCAGACAAAGGATTACAAAAGGAGAGACAATAAATTGATTTACTGAGGGATATGAATGGACAACGTTGCTTCTGGCTGAACCTTACGCATCCTGGGTCACTTGCTTCCTCCTCTTCTGCCTCCCGGATGTAACCTGCAGTGGGGCGGCCCGCTTTGACTCAGATCGGTCGTTCACAGTTACCATCGAGGCCCAGATTTCATCTTCATCGGACTCTACTTTCACCTCGTCCGCCGTGCTGCCTTCCTCAACCTCCTCCTTGTAAACGACAGTTTCACATTAAAGCAGTCACAGGCAGAGAGGGGCCAGTACTAACAGGAGGAGGCCACTCAGCCCCTCCAGCCTGAGACTGGGGCTGCACCTTAACTCTGCGGTGAGCAGGAATTCTGACCCAGTGTAGACTGGGCTACAGAACTGACTTTAAATAAATGTGTCCCATCACGTGGACAAGTCTTTCAATAGCATGGTTTTGGAATTCATACTGTATCGCTTGCTAGAAACAGTTACCAGCAGAAACCAAGTCGATATAATCTGTCAGTAATTGTCTTCTGCTTTCAACTGTCAGCTGAGTCCGTTCTCTGATAGCTACTCAAACAGCATCCCACACCCAGCTAACCAGCGGGAGGGTGACAGTCACACAACGGGAACGTGGAGTTTCATAGGAAAAGCATGTTCAAACTGAACTGCCTAGTACATCAGAAAACAAAAGCCTCACTGTCGGAGGGTCAGTGCTGAGGGAGTGCCGCACTGTCGGAGGGTCAGTGCTGAGGGAGTGCCACACTGTCGGAGGGTCAGTACTGAGGGAGCGCCGCACTGTCGGAGGGTCAGTACTGAGGGAGCGCCGCACTGTCGGAGGGTCAGTGCTGAGGGAGCGCCGCACTGTCGGAGGGTCAGTGCTGAGGGAGCGCCGCACTGTCGGAGGGTCAGTGCTGAGGGAGCGCCGCACTGTCGGAGGGTCAGTGCTGAGGGAGCGCCGCACTGTCGGAGGGTCAGTGCTGAGGGAGCGCCGCACTGTCGGAGGGTCAGTGCTGAGGGAGCGCCGCACTGTCGGAGGGTCAGTACTGAGGGAGTGCCGCACTGTCGGACGGTCAGTGCTGAGGGAGTGCCGCACTGTCGGAGGGTCAGTGCTGAGGGAACGCCGCACTGTCGGAGGGTCAGTGCTGAGGGAGCGCCGCACTGTCGGAGGGTCAGTGCTGAGGGAGCGCCGCACTGTCGGAGGGTCAGTACTGAGGGAGTGCTGCACTGTCGGAGGGTCAGTGCTGAGGGAGTGCAGCACTGTCGGAGGGTCAGTGCTGAGGGAGTGCTGCACTGTCGGAGGGTCAGTGCTGAGGGAGCGCCGCACTGTCGGAGGGTCAGTACTGAGGGAGTGCTGCACTGTCGGAGGGTCAGTGCTGAGGGAGTGCTGCACTGTCGGAGGGTCAGTGCTGAGGGAGCTCCGCACTGTCGGAGGGTCAGTGCTGAGGGAGCGCCGCACTGTCGGGGGGTCAGTGCTGAGGGAGCGCCGCACTGTCGGAGGGTCAGTGCTGAGGGAGCGCCGCACTGTCGGAGGGTCAGTGCTCAGGGAGCGCCGCACTGTCGGAGGGTCAGTGCTGAGGGAGCGCCGCACTGTCGGAGGGTCAGTGCTGAGGGAGCGCCGCACTGTCGGAGGGTCAGTGCTGAGGGAGCGCCGCACTGTCGGAGGGTCAGTGCTGAGGGAGCGCCGCACTGTCGGAGGGTCAGTGCTGAGGGAGCGCCGCACTGTCGGAGGGTCAGTGCTGAGGGAGCGCCGCACTGTCGGAGGGTCAGCGCTGAGGGAGCGCCACACTGTCGGAGGGTCAGTGCTGAGGGAGCGCCGCACTGTCAGATGGTCAGTGCTGAGGGAGCGCCGCACTGTCGGAGGGTCAGTGCTGAGGGGGTCCCGTGTTAATACCCAGCTCCTTACCCGACCGCGGTGTGTGTCACTTACCTCCCAGTTCTCTTGGTTTGTCAACAGGACACAGTTCAGCCGGGATTTCAGGTAGACCTTGACAAGGGCAGCAAGGCACAGGGTGAACAAAGGGCTCCATATTGGTTTCACACCCCTCAGCCAGCCGCAGACACCCACCCCACAACTCGCCCCTACTTCCCCAGACAGCCACCGCCCCAGGACCACAAATTGATAACACCTTCCTCGCCGCCCCCACCCCAAACAAAAACCCCGTCCTCCACCTGATTAATTCTCCCCTCCCCCGCACCGTCCAGACCTCTGCCTGATTAGGCCCCACCCCTCCGGGTGGACAAAATCTCCAGGGGGAGGGGGAGGTGGAATCTCTCAATTAAGGGTGCGGTGGTTACGACTGTCATCCCTCAGAGGGGGTGGGAGAAAGCTCTTTTGCTGGGGGGGGGGGCTGGGAAAGTGAGGTTGGGGGTGTGGGTGGGGTGTGGAATCTCTCTGGGGAGGGGTTTGCTGGAGTATTCTGGGGTGAGAGAGGGGCGTAGCATCTCTCGAGGGGAGCAGATAAAGGTGCAGCGAGATCTCTGCGGATGGAGGGTGAAGGGGCACTATAGGAGCAGGGTGTGGGATTACTCGGAGGGTGGGGCAGGGTGAGTGGGGGATCTCTGACTGGTTAGGGCGTCACAAACTGCCTGGGGTGCTGTGGATGGAGTCAATGCTGGGAGGTCACAGTGAGGGTGGTGGCGTGGGCGGGGTCAGAGTGGGGTCGGGTCGGAGCGGGTTCGGGTCAGGGCGGGGCGTCAATGGGCTCCGAGCAGGGTGTGGGGGTGTTGACAGGGGTCAGAGCGGGGGTGGGGGGGGTGTGGACGGTGGAGGTGTTGGTGCATGAATGGGCTCCGAGCGAGGGTGGGAGTGTGGACGGTGGGCGTGTCGGTGCGTGAATGGGCTCCGAGCGGGGGGCTGGGGGTGTGAATGGGCTCCGAGCGGGGGTGTGGGGTGTGAATAGGCTCCAAGCAGGGGGGGGGGGGGGGATGTGTGTGGACGGTGGGCGTGTCAGTGCGTGAATGGGCTCCGAGCTGGCCCCCTCACCTTGTGAAGCAGTTCCTTGCTGCCCAGGTCATGTATCCGCAGGAAGCGATCCAGCCCACAGGAGGCCACCAAGGGCAGGCTGCGGTGAGTTTGGATACTGCGGATACTCCCGGCCTGGCCTTTCAGGCACTTCAGCAGCTTCCCTGCGGGCGACAGCAGACAGGACGGTCAGCGAAGTCCCGTCAGACACAACCACCCCCTACAATCACTCTCTTCCAACTTCCCAGGCTCTGCCCGGCTGACCGCGCTGGAACCGCTACCATTTATCAACCCCCTCGGCATCTCAGACTATTCCCAACTTCCCCCACCGGTGGGCGGTGGGAAATGGAGAGTGTCTCCATGCCTTCAGGTTTAGCACGAGAACGTGACAGCCACAATAATAGGGCCTGGCATCAGGCTGGAGGTCTGCTCCAGGATGGAATGGGACCGATCTACAAAAGCAAGCACTTGATTTGTGGGCCTCACACGTGTCTCAAGGCACTGCAGGTCTTCCAAGCTCCTCTCCATTCATCCCATTGCCCTTTTGGACAGCTTACTGTTCCTGCTCTGTTAGAATCAAAGAGAGGTTCAGCAGGAAACAGACCCTTGGGTCCAACTCGCCCATGCTAACCAGATATCCTAAATTTGCAGCTCTTGGCCTGTATCCCTCCAAACCCTTCCTATTCCTGTCCCCATCCAGATGCCTTTTAAATGTTGTCATTGTACCAGCCTCCACCAATTCCTCTGGCAGCTCATTCCACACACGCACCACCCTCTGGGTGAAAACGTTGCCCCTTAGGTCTCTTTTATATCTTTCCCCTCTCACCCTAAACCTATGCCCCTCTAGTTCTGGACTCCCCCACCCAGGGAAAAGACTTTGTCTATTTACCCTATCCATGCCCCTCATGATTTTGCAAACGTCGACAAGGTCACCCCTCAGCCTCCGACGCTCCAGGGAAAACAGCCACAGCCTGTTCAGCCTCTCCCTGTAGCTCATACCCTCCAACCCTGGCAACATCCTTGTAAATCTTTTCTGAACCCTTTCAAGTTTCACAACATCTTTCCAATAGGAAGGAGACCAGAATTGCACACAATTTTCCAACAGTGGCCTAACCAACGTCCTGTACACCCGCAACATGACCTCCCAACTCCTGTACTCAATACTCTGACCAATAAAGGAAAGCATACCAAACGCCTTCTTCACTATCCGATCTACCTGCGACTCCACTTTCAAGGAGCTATGAACCTGCACTCCAAGGTCTCTTTGTTTAGCCACACTCCCCAGGACCTTACCATTAAGTGTATAAGTCCTGCTCTGATTTGCTTTCCCAAAATGCAGCACCTCACATTTATCTAAATTAAACTCCATCTGCCACTTCTCAGCCCATTGGCCCATCTTGTCCAGATCCTGTTGTAATCTGAGGTAACCCTCTTTGCTGTCCACTACACCTCCAACTTTGGTGTCATCTGCAAACTTACTAACTGTACCTCTTATGCTCGCATCCAAATCATTGATAAAAATTTCCATGTTGACAGGTTCTATGTGAGGCCCAGGTATGATGTCCTCCTGTTTCTGTGTGACAGACGGGATGGGAAGCTGATTTGGCTTTTCTCCTGTCCCTGTCTAGCAGGCACCAGTGGGGCTGAATGGCCTTTGCATTCCTGTCTAATGGGGGCCGAATGGCCTTCTCCTGTTCCGACAATGAGCCTATTGGCGATATTACATGAGGAACCGCGCTCCCGGTTGGTTCCCAATCCGAGATTCAACCCACCAGGAACTGGCCGGGCGGAGGCCGGGAATGGGGAACGGGAGAGGCACCCCCTCACCTTTCCGGACATCCAGGACAGCCACCTGTCCGTGCGTGTTACCCACGACGACCGAGCTGCAGGAGGAAAAGGGCACTGTCAGAGACGCGGCTGCGGCCCACTCCATCTTGTCCTATCCAAAACCCCGTCGCCGTGGCGACCCCACCAACCTCGCTCCATTGCACACCCTCTCGAGGACGCCTCACCTCCGTCCGAGCAGAGCCTCTCTGGACGGGTGCGGGACCAGGCGGTGTCGGCAGACTCGCAACTGAACGGGACGGAGCAGGAATCTCGGCCTGGCCCAGTGGGAGCGACGCATTTCCGTCCTTGCACCAGGAACCTACCCTCACAACCAACGGCAAGGCTGCAATCCCTGCACTGGTGCCTATTCTGGGATCTTACTGTGCACGAGAGAGCTGCTGGACCCCTGACATTGGAGAGGTCACTGCATGGCACTCATTGCCCGGTAGGACAATTAAGGACAGGCTAACAGTGTAACTCAAACACTCCCCAGGACAGAGACAGCACGGGGTTAGATACAGAGTAAAGCTCCCTCTACACTGTCCCCCCCATCAAACACTCCCCAGGACAGGGACAGCACGGGGTTAGATACAGAGTAAAGTGCCCTCTACACTGTCCCCCATCAAACACTCCCCAGGACAGAGACAGCATGAGGTTAGATACAGAGTACAGCTCCCTCTACACTGTCCCCCCATCAAACCCTCCCAGGACAGGGACAGCAAGGGGTTAGATACAGAGTAAAGCTCCCTCTACACTATCCCCCATCAAACACTCCCAGGACAGGGACAGCACGGGGTTAGATACAGAGTAAAGCTCCCTCTACACTCACTTGCCATCAGGTGTCAAGGACATGGCGGTTAAGGGATATTCATCGTACGTCATCTCCAGAACAGGTCTGCGCTGCGGAGAGCTGGGGTCATAGACACGTACCTGTAGGCACAGGGACATCACTAACACTGAAACACATCCAACACTGTTACCACACAGCTGGGCACAGGTCTGTCGCTGTATAACACTGGGGTACAGTACTGCTGGGGACAGGTCTGTCGCTGTATAACAGTGCGGTACAGTACGGGTGGGGACAGGTCTGTCGCTGTATAACACTGGGGTACAGTCCTGGTGGGGACGGGTCTGTCGCTGTATAACACTGGGGTACAGTCCTGGTGGGGACAGGTCTGTCGCTGTATAACACTGGGGTACAGTACGGGTGGGGACAGGTCTGTCACTGTATAACACTGGGGTACAGTACTGGTGAGGACAGGTCTGTCGCTGTGTAACACTGGGGTACAGTACTGGTGGGGACAGGTCTGTCGCTGTATAACTTTGGGGTACAGTACTGGTGGGGACGGGTCTGTCGCTGTATAACACTGGGGTACAGTACAGGTGGGGACAGGTCTGTCGCTGTATAACACAGGGGTACAGTACTGGTGGGGACGGGTCTGTCGCTGTATAACACTGGGGTGCAGTACTGGTGAGGACAGGTCTGCCACTGTATAACACCGGGATACAGTCCTGGTGGGGACAGGTCTGTCACTGTATAACACCGGGATACAGTCCTGGTGGGGACAGGTCTGTCACTGTATAACACCGGGATACAGTCCTGGTGGGGACAGGTCTGTCACTGCATAACACCGGGATACAGTACGGGTGGGGACAGGTCTGTCGCTGTATAACACAGGGGTACAGTACTGGTGGGGACGGGTCTGTCGCTGTATAACACGGGTGCAGTACTGGTGAGGACAGGTCTGCCACTGTATAACACTGGGGTGCAGTACTGGTGAGGACAGGTCTGCCACTGTATAACACCGGGATACAGTCCTGGTGGGGACAGGTCTGTCACTGTATAACACCGGGATACAGTCCTGGTGGGGACAGGTCTGTCACTGCATAACACTGCGGTACAGTACGGGTGGGGACAGGTCTGTCGCTGTATAACACTGGGGTACAGTCCTGGTGGGGACGGGTCTGTCGCTGTATAACACTGGGGTACAGTCCTGGTGGGGACAGGTCTGTCGCTGTATAACACTGGGGTACAGTACGGGTGGGGACAGGTCTGTCACTGTATAACACTGGGGTACAGTACTGGTGGGGACAGGTCTGTCACTGTATAACACTGGGGTACAGTACTGGTGAGGACAGGTCTGTCGCTGTGTAACACTGGGGTACAGTACTGGTGGGGACAGGTCTGTCGCTGTATAACTTTGGGGTACAGTACTGGTGGGGACGGGTCTGTCGCTGTATAACACTGGGTACAGTACTGGTGGGGACAGGTCTGTCGCTGTATAACTTTGGGGTACAGTACTGGTGGGGACAGGTCTGTCGCTGTATAACACTGGGGCACAGTACGGGTGGGGACAGGTCTGTCGCTGTATAACACTGGGGCACAGTACGGGTGGGGACAGGTCTGTCGCTGTATAACACTGGGGTACAGTACGGGTGGGGACAGGTCTGTCGCTGTATAATACTGGGGCACAGTACGGGTGGGGACAGGTCTGTCGCTGTATAACACTGGGGCACAGTACTGGTGGGGACAGGTCTGTCACTGTATAACACTGGGGCACAGTACTGGTGGGGACAGGTCTGTTACTGTATAACACCGGGGTGCAGTACTGGTGGGGACGGGTCTGTCACTGTATAACACTGGGGTACAGTACTGGTGGGGACAGGTCTGTCACTGTATAACACTGGGGTACAGTACGGGTGGGGACAGGTCTGTCGCTGTATAATACTGGGGTACAGTACTGGTGGGGACAGGCCTGTCACTGTATAACACTGCGGTACAGTACTGGTGGGGACAGGTCTGTCACTGTATAACACTGGGGTACAGTGCTGGTGGGGACAGGTCTGTCACTGTATAACACTGGGTACAGTACTGGTGGGGATGGGTCTGTCACTGTATAACACTGGGGTACAGTACTGGTGGGGACAGGTCTGTCACTGTATAACACTGGGGTACAGTACGGGTGGGGACAGGTCTGTCACTGTATAACACTGGGGTACAGTACGGGTGGCGACAGGTCTGTCGCTGTATAACACTGGGGTACAGTACTGGTGGGGACGGGTCTGTCACTGTATAACACTGGGGTACAGTACTGGTGGGGACAGGTCTGTCACTATATAACACTGGGGTACAGTACTGGTGGGGACAGGTCGGTCACTATATAACACTGGGGTACAGTACTGGTGGCGACAGGTCTGTCGCTGTATAACACTGGGGTACAGTACAGGTGGGGACAGGTCTGCCACTGTATAACACCAGGATACAGTCCTGTTGGGGACAGGTCTGTCACTGTATAACACCGGGATACAGTACGGGTGGGGACAGGTCTGTCGCTGTATAACACAGGGGTACAGTACTGGTGGGGACGGGTCTGTCGCTGTATAACACTGGGGTGCAGTACGGGTGGGGACAGGTCTGTCGCTGTATAACACTGGGGTACAGTACTGGTGGGGACAGGTCTGTCTCTGCATAACACTGCGGTACAGTACGGGTGGGGACAGGTCTGCCACTGTATAACACTGGGGTGCAGTACTGGTGAGGACAGGTCTGCCACTGTATAACACCGGGATACAGTCCTGGTGGGGACAGGTCTGTCACTGTATAACACCGGGATACAGTCCTGGTGGGGACAGGTCTGTCACTGCATAACACTGCGGTACAGTACGGGTGGGGACAGGTCTGTCGCTGTATAACACTGGGGTACAGTCCTGGTGGGGACGGGTCTGTCGCTGTATAACACTGGGGTACAGTCCTGGTGGGGACAGGTCTGTCGCTGTATAACACTGGGGTACAGTACGGGTGGGGACAGGTCTGTCACTGTATAACACTGGGGTACAGTACTGGTGAGGACAGGTCTGTCGCTGTGTAACACTGGGGTACAGTACTGGTGGGGACAGGTCTGTCGCTGTATAACTTTGGGGTACAGTACTGGTGGGGACGGGTCTGTCGCTGTATAACACTGGGTACAGTACTGGTAGGGACAGGTCTGTCGCTGTATAACTTTGGGGTACAGTACTGGTGGGGACAGGTCTGTCGCTGTATAACACTGGGGCACAGTACGGGTGGGGACAGGTCTGTCGCTGTATAACACTGGGGTACAGTACGGGTGGGGACAGGTCTGTTGCTGTATAATACTGGGGCACAGTACGGGTGGGGACAGGTCTGTCGCTGTATAACACTGGGGCACAGTACTGGTGGGGACAGGTCTGTCACTGTATAACACTGGGGCACAGTACTGGTGGGGACATGTCTGTCACTGTATAACACTGGGGTACAGTACTGGTGGGGACAGGCCTGTCACTGTATAACACTGCGGTACAGTACTGGTGGGGACAGGTCTGTCACTGTATAACACTGGGGTACAGTGCTGGTGGGGACGGGTCTGTCACTGTATAACACTGGGGTACAGTACTGGTGGGGACGGGTCTGTCACTGTATAACACTGGGGTACAGTACGGGTGGGGACAGGTCTGTCACTGTATAACACTGGGGTACAGTACTGGTGGGGACGGGTCTGTCACTGTATAACACTGGGGTACAGTACGGGTGGGGACAGGTCTGTCACTGTATAACACTGGGGTACAGTACTGGTGTGGACGGGTCTGTCACTGTATAACACTGGGGTACAGTACGGGTGGCGACAGGTCTGTCGCTGTATAACACTGGGGTACAGTACGGGTGGGGACAGGTCTGTCACTGTATAACACTGGGGTACAGTACTGGTGGGGACAGGTCTGTCACTATATAACACTGGGGTACAGTACTGGTGGGGACAGGTCGGTCACTATATAACACTGGGGTACAGTACTGGTGGCGACAGGTCTGCCACTGTATAACACCAGGATACAGTCCTGTTGGGGACAGGTCTGTCACTGTATAACACCGGGATACAGTACGGGTGGGGACAGGTCTGTCGCTATATAACACAGGGGTACAGTACTGGTGGGGACGGGTCTGTCGCTGTATAACACCAGGGGTGCAGTACGGGTGGGGACAGGTCTGTCGCTGTATAACACTGGGGTACAGTACTGGTGGGGACAGGTCTGTCTCTGTATAACACTGTGGTACAGTACTGGTGAGGACAGGTCTGCCACTGTATAACACCGGGATACAGTCCTGGTGGGGACAGGTCTGTCACTGTATAACACCGGGATACAGTCCTGGTGGGGACAGGTCTGTCACTGTATAACACCGGGATACAGTCCTGGTGGGGACAGGTCTGTCACTGTACTACACCGGGATACATTCCTGGTGGGGACAGGTCTGTCACTGCATAACACTGCGGTACAGTACTGGTGGGGACGGGTCTGTCGCTGTATAACACTGGGGTACAGTACTGGTGGGGACAGGTCTGTCACTGTACTACACCGGGATACATTCCTGGTGGGGACAGGTCTGTCACTGCATAACACTGCGGTACAGTACTGGTGGGGACGGGTCTGTCGCTGTATAACACTGGGGTACAGTACGGGTGGGGACAGGTCTGTCACTGTATAACACTGGGGTACAGTACTGGTGAGGACAGGTCTGTCGCTGTGTAACACTGGGGTACAATACTGGTGGGGACAGGTCTGTCGCTGTATAACTTTGGGGTACAGTACGGGTGGGGACAGGTCTGTCGCTGTATAACACTGGGGTACAGTACTGGTGGGGACAGGTCTGTCTCTGTATAACACTGGGGTACAGTACGGGTGGGGACAGGTCTGTCACTATATAACACTGGGGTACAGTACTGGTGGGGGCTGGTCTGTCACTGTATAACACTGGGGTACAGTACGGGTGAGGACAGGTCAGTCACTGTATAACACCGGGATACAGTACTGGTGAGGACAGGTCTGTCATTGTATAACACCGGGGTACAGTACTGGTGGAGACGGGTCTGTCGCTGTATAACACTGGGATACAGTACTGGTGAGGACAGGTCTGTCATTGTATAACACCGGGGTACAGTACTGGTGGAGACGGGTCTGTCGCTGTATAACACTGGAGTACAGTACGGGTGGGGCCAGGTCTGTCGCTGTATAACACTGGGGTACAGTACGGGTGGGGCAGGCTCTGTCACTGTATAACACTGGGGTACAGTACGGGTGGGGCCAGTTCTGTCACTGTATAACACTGCGGTACAGTACGGGTGGGGACAGGTCTGTCGGTGTATAACACTGGGGTACAGTACTGGTGAGGACAGGTCTGTCGCTGTATAACACTGGGGTACAGTACTGGTGGGGACAGGTCTGTCACTGTATAACACTGGGGTACAGTACTGGTGGGGACAGGTCTGTCACTGTATAACACTGGGGTACAGTACTGGTGGGGACAGGTCTGTCGCTGTGTAACACTGGGGTACAGTACTGGTGGGGACAGGTCAGTTACAATATAACACTGGGGTGCAGTACAGGTGGGGCCAGGCCTGTCACTGTATAACACTGGGGTACTGTACAGGTGGGGCCAGGCCTGTCACTGTATAACACTGGGGTGCAGTACTGGTGGGGCCAGGCCTGTCACTGTATAACACTGGGGTACAGTAGTGGTGGGGACAGGTCTGTCACTGTATAACACTGGGGTACAGTACTGGTGGGGCCAGGCCTGTCACTGTATAACACTGGGGTGCAGTACTGGTGGGGCCAGGCCTGTCACTGTATAACACTGGGGTACAGTAGTGGTGGGGACAGGTCTGTCACTTTATAACACTGGGGTACAGTACTGATGGGGACAGGTCTGTTGGTGTATAACACTGGGGTACAGTACTGGTGGGGACAGGTCTGTCCCTGTATAACACTGGGGTACAGTACAGGTGGGGACAGGTCTGTCACTGTATAACACTGGGGTACAGTGCTGGTGGGGACAGGTCTGTCGCTGTATAACACTGGGGTACAGTGCTGGTGGGGACAGGTCTGTGACTGTATAACACTGGGGTACAGTACTGGTGGGGACAGGTCTGTCACTGTATAACACTGCGGTACAGTACGGGTGGGGACGGGTCTGTCGCTGTATAACACTAGGGTACAGTACGGGTGGGGACAGGTCTGTCACTGTATAACACTGGGATACGGTACTGGTGGGGCCAGGCCTGTCACTGTATAACACTGGGGTACAGTACTGGTGGGGACAGGTCTGTCACTGTATAACACTGGGGTACAGTACGGGTGGGGACAGGTCTGTCACTGTATAACACTGGGGTACAGTACTGGTGGGGACAGGTCTGTCACTGTATAACACTGGGGTACAGTACTGGTGGGGATGGGTCTGTTGCTGTATAACACTGGGGTACAGTACTGGTGGGGACGGGTCTGTCACTTTATAACACTGGGGTACAGTACTGGTGGGGACAGGTCTGTCGCTGTATAACACTGGGGTACAGTAGTGGTGGGGACAGGTCTGTCACTTTATAACACTGGGGTACAGTACTGATGGGGACAGGTCTGTTGGTGTATAACACTGGGGTACAGTACTGGTGGGGACAGGCCTGTCGCTGTATAACACTGGGGTACAGTACTGGTGGGGACAGGTCTGTCCCTGTATAACACTGGGGTACAGTACGGGTGGGGCCAGGCCTGTCACTGTATAACACTGGGGTACAGTACTGGTGGGGACAGGTCTGTCGCTGTATAACACTGGGGTACAGTACTGGTGGGGACAGGTCTGTCGCTGTATAACACTGGGGTACAGTACTGGTGGGGACGGGTCTGTCACTGTATAACACTGGGGTACGGTACTGGTGGGGACAGGTCTGTCGCTGTATAACACTGGGGTACGGTACTGGTGGGGACAGGTCTGTCACTGTATATCCCCTGGGTACGGTACTGGTGGGGATAGGTCTGTCACTGTATAACACTGGGGTACAGTACTGGTGGGGACAGGTCTGTCGCTGTATAACACTGGGGTACAGTACTGGTGGGGACAGGTCTGTTGCTGTATAACACTGTGGTACAGTACAGGTGGGGACAGGCCTGTCACTGTATAACACTGGGGTACAGTACTGGTGGGGATGGGTCTGTCGCTGTATAACACTGGGGTACAGTACTGGTGGGGACAGGTCTGTCACTGTATAACACTGGGGTACAGTACTGGTGGGGACAGGTCTGTTGCTGTATAACACTGTGGTACAGTACAGGTGGGGACAGGCCTGTCACTGTATAACACTGGGGTACAGTACTGGTGGGGATGGGTCTGTCGCTGTATAACACTGGGGTACAGTACTGGTGGGGACAGGTCTGTCACTGTATAACACTGGGGTACAGTACTGGTGGGGATGGGTCTGTCGCTGTATAACACTGGGGTACAGTAGTGGTGGGGACAGGTCTGTCACTTTATAACACTGGGGTACAGTACTGGTGGGGACAGGTCTGTCACTGTATAACACTGGGGTACAGTACGGGTGGGGACAGGTCTGTCCCTGTATAACACTGGGGTACAGTACTGGTGGGGACAGGTCTGTCACTGTATAACACTGGGGTACAGTACGGGTGGGGACAGGTCTGTCGCTGTATAACACTGGGGTACAGTACGGGTGGGGACAGGTCTGTCGCTGTATAACACTGCGGTACAGTAGTGGTGGGGACAGGTCTGTCCCTGTATAACACTGGGGTACAGTACAGGTGGGGACAGGTCTGTCACTGTATAACACTGGGGTACAGTGCTGGTGGGGACAGGTCTGTCGCTGTATAACACTGGGGTACAGTGCTGGTGGGGACAGGTCTGTGACTGTATAACACTGGGGTACAGTACTGGTGGGGACAGGTCTGTCACTGTATAACACTGCGGTACAGTACGGGTGGGGACGGGTCTGTCGCTGTATAACACTAGGGTACAGTACGGGTGGGGACAGGTCTGTCACTGTATAACACTGGGGTACGGTACTGGTGGGGCCAGGCCTGTCACTGTATAACACTGGGGTACAGTACTGGTGGGGACAGGTCTGTCACTGTATAACACTGGGGTACAGTACTGGTGGGGACAGGTCTGTCACTGTATAACACTGGGGTACAGTACTGGTGGGGATGGGTCTGTTGCTGTATAACACTGGGGTACAGTACTGGTGGGGACGGGTCTGTCACTTTATAACACTGGGGTACAGTACTGGTGGGGACAGGTCTGTCGCTGTATAACACTGGGGTACAGTAGTGGTGGGGACAGGTCTGTCACTTTATAACACTGGGGTACAGTACTGATGGGGACAGGTCTGTTGGTGTATAACACTGGGGTACAGTACTGGTGGGGACAGGTCTGTCCCTGTATAACACTGGGGTACAGTACGGGTGGGGCCAGGCCTGTCACTGTATAACACTGGGGTACAGTACTGGTGGGGACAGGTCTGTCGCTGTATAACACTGGGGTACAGTACTGGTGGGGACAGGTCTGTCGCTGTATAACACTGGGGTACAGTACTGGTGGGGACGGGTCTGTCACTGTATAACACTGGGGTACGGTACTGGTGGGGACAGGTCTGTCGCTGTATAACACTGGGGTACGGTACTGGTGGGGACAGGTCTGTCACTGTATATCCCCTGGGTAAGGTACTGGTGGGGATAGGTCTGTCACTGTATAACACTGGGGTACAGTACTGGTGGGGACAGGTCTGTCGCTGTATAACACTGGGGTACAGTACTGGTTGGGACAGGTCTGTTGCTGTATAACACTGTGGTACAGTACAGGTGGGGACAGGTCTGTCGCTGTATAACACTGGGGTACAGTACTGGTGGGGACAGGTCTGTTGCTGTATAACACTGTGGTACAGTACAGGTGGGGACAGGCCTGTCACTGTATAACACTGGGGTACAGTACTGGTGGGGACAGGTCTGTCACTGTATAACACTGGGGTACAGTACTGGTGGGGATGGGTCTGTCGCTGTATAACACTGGGGTGCAGTACTGGTGGGGACAGGTCTGTCACTGTATAACACTGGGGTACAGTACTGGTGGGGACAGGTCTGTCACTGTATAACACTGGGGTACAGTACTGGTGGGGATGGGTCTGTTGCTGTATAACACTGGGGTACAGTACTGGTGGGGACGGGTCTGTCACTATATAACACTGGGGTACAGTACTGGTGGGGACAGGTCTGTCGCTGTATAACACTGGGGTACAGTAGTGGTGGGGACAGGTCTGTCACTTTATAACACTGGGGTACAGTACTGGTGGGGACAGGTCTGTCACTGTATAACACTGGGGTACAGTACGGGTGGGGACAGGTCTGTCCCTGTATAACACTGGGGTACAGTACTGGTGGGGACAGGTCTGTCACTGTATAACACTGGGGTACAGTACGGGTGGGGACAGGTCTGTCGCTGTATAACACTGGGGTACAGTACGGGTGGGGACAGGTCTGTCGCTGTATAACACTGCGGTACAGTAGTGGTGGGGACAGGTCTGTCGCTGTATAACACTGCGGTACAGTACTGATGGGGACAGGTCTGTCGCTGTATAACACTGGGGTACAGTACTGGTGGGGACAGGTCTGTCCCTGTATAACACTGCGGTACAGTACTGGTGGGGACAGGTCTGTCCCTGTATAACACTGGGGTACAGTACTGGTGGGGACAGGTCTGTCCCTGTATAACACTGGGGTACAGTACTGGTGGGGACAGGTCTGTCCCTGTATAACACTGGGGTACAGTACTGGTGGGGACAGGTCTGTCACTGTATAACAGTGGGGTACAGTACTGGTGGGGACCGGTCTGTCCCTGTATAACACTGGGGTACAGTACTGGTTGGGACCGGTCTGTCCCTGTGTAACACTGCGGTACAGTACTGGTGGGGACAGGTCTGTCACTGTATAACACTGCGGTACAGTACTGGTGGGGACAGGCCTGTCACTGTATAACACTGCGGTACAGTACTGGTGGGGACAGGCCTGTCACTGTATAACACTGGGGTACAGTACTGGTGGGGACAGGTCTGTCACTGTATAACACTGCGGTACAGTACTGGTGGGGACAGGCCTGTCACTGTATAACACTGGGGTACAGTACTGGTGGGGACAGGTCTGTTACTGTATAACACTGGGGTACAGTACGGGTGGGGACAGGTCTGTCACTGTATAACACTGCGGTACAGTACTGGTGGGGACAGGTCTGTCACTGTATAACACCGGGGTACAGTACTGGTGGGGACAGGTCTGTCACTGTATAACAGTGGGGTACAGTACTGGTGGGGACCGGTCTGTCCCTGTATAACACTGGGGTACAGTACTGGTTGGGACCGGTCTGTCCCTGTGTAACACTGCGGTACAGTACTGGTGGGGACAGGTCTGTCACTGTATAACACTGCGGTACAGTACTGGTGGGGACAGGCCTGTCACTGTATAACACTGCGGTACAGTACTGGTGGGGACAGGCCTGTCACTGTATAACACTGGGGTACAGTACTGGTGGGGACAGGTCTGTCACTGTATAACACTGCGGTACAGTACTGGTGGGGACAGGCCTGTCACTGTATAACACTGGGGTACAGTACTGGTGGGGACAGGTCTGTTACTGTATAACACTGGGGTACAGTACGGGTGGGGACAGGTCTGTCACTGTATAACACTGCGGTACAGTACTGGTGGGGACAGGTCTGTCACTGTATAACACCGGGGTACAGTACTGGTGGGGACAGGTCTGTCACTGTATAACACTGGGGTACAGTACGGGTGGGGCCAGGTCTGTCGCTGTATAACACTGGGGTACAGTACGGGTGGGGCCAGGTCTGTCACTGTATAACACTGGGGTACAGTACGGGTGGGGCCAGTTCTGTCACTGTATAACACTGCGGTACAGTACGGGTGGGGACAGGTCTGTCGCTGTATAACACTGGGGTACAGTACGGGTGGGGCCAGGTCTGTCACTGTATAACACTGGGGTACAGTACGGGTGGGGACAGGTCTGTCGCTGTATAACACTGGGGTACAGTACGGGTGGGGCCAGGTCTGTCGCTGTATAACACTGGGGTACAGTACTGGTGGGGACAGGTCTGTCACTGTATAACACCGGGGTACAGTACTGGTGGGGACAGGTCTGTCACTGTATAACACTGGGGTACAGTACGGGTGGGGCCAGGTCTGTCACTGTATAACACTGGGGTACAGTACGGGTGGGGCCAGTTCTGTCACTGTATAACACTGCGGTACAGTACGGGTGGGGACAGGTCTGTCGCTGTATAACACTGGGGTACAGTACGGGTGGGGCCAGGTCTGTCACTGTATAACACTGGGGTACAGTACGGGTGGGGACAGGTCTGTCGCTGTATAACACTGGGGTACAGTACGGGTGGGGCCAGGTCTGTCGCTGTATAACACTGGGGTACAGTACGGGTGGGGCCAGGTCTGTCACTGTATAACACTGCGGTACAGTACGGGTGGGGACAGGTCTGTCGCTGTATAACACTGGGGTACAGTACTGGTGAGGACAGGTCTGTCGCTGTATAACACTGGGGTACAGTACTGGTGGGGACAGGTCTGTCACTGTATAACACTGGGGTACAGTACTGGTGGGGACAGGTCTGTCACTGTATAACACTGGGGTACAGTACTGGTGGGGACAGGTCTGTCGCTGTGTAACACTGGGGTACAGTACTGGTGGGGACAGGTCAGTTACAATATAACACTGGGGTGCAGTACAGGTGGGGCCAGGCCTGTCACTGTATAACACTGGGGTACTGTACAGGTGGGGCCAGGCCTGTCACTGTATAACACTGGGGTGCAGTACTGGTGGGGCCAGGCCTGTCACTGTATAACACTGGGGTACAGTAGTGGTGGGGACAGGTCTGTCACTGTATAACACTGGGGTACAGTACTGGTGGGGCCAGGCCTGTCACTGTATAACACTGGGGTGCAGTACTGGTGGGGCCAGGCCTGTCACTGTATAACACTGGGGTACAGTAGTGGTGGGGACAGGTCTGTCACTTTATAACACTGGGGTACAGTACTGATGGGGACAGGTCTGTTGGTGTATAACACTGGGGTACAGTACTGGTGGGGACAGGTCTGTCCCTGTATAACACTGGGGTACAGTACAGGTGGGGACAGGTCTGTCACTGTATAACACTGGGGTACAGTGCTGGTGGGGACAGGTCTGTCGCTGTATAACACTGGGGTACAGTGCTGGTGGGGACAGGTCTGTGACTGTATAACACTGGGGTACAGTACGGGTGGGGACGGGTCTGTCGCTGTATAACACTAGGGTACAGTACGGGTGGGGACAGGTCTGTCACTGTATAACACTGCGGTACAGTACGGGTGGGGACGGGTCTGTCGCTGTATAACACTAGGGTACAGTACGGGTGGGGACAGGTCTGTCACTGTATAACACTGGGGTACGGTACTGGTGGGGCCAGGCCTGTCACTGTATAACACTGGGGTACAGTACTGGTGGGGACAGGTCTGTCACTGTATAACACTGGGGTACAGTACTGGTGGGGACAGGTCTGTCACTGTATAACACTGGGGTACAGTACTGGTGGGGATGGGTCTGTTGCTGTATAACACTGGGGTACAGTACTGGTGGGGACGGGTCTGTCACTTTATAACACTGGGGTACAGTACTGGTGGGGACAGGTCTGTTGGTGTATAACACTGGGGTACAGTACTGGTGGGGACAGGTCTGTCCCTGTATAACACTGGGGTACAGTACGGGTGGGGCCAGGCCTGTCACTGTATAACACTGGGGTACAGTACTGGTGGGGACTGGTCTGTCGCTGTATAACACTGGGGTACAGTACTGGTGGGGACAGGTCTGTCGCTGTATAACACTGGGGTACAGTACTGGTGGGGACGGGTCTGTCACTGTATAACACTGGGGTACGGTACTGGTGGGGACAGGTCTGTCGCTGTATAACACTGGGGTACGGTACTGGTGGGGACAGGTCTGTCACTGTATATCCCCTGGGTACGGTACTGGTGGGGATAGGTCTGTCACTGTATAACACTGGGGTACAGTACTGGTGGGGACAGGTCTGTCGCTGTATAACACTGGGGTACAGTACTGGTGGGGACAGGTCTGTTGCTGTATAACACTGTGGTACAGTACAGGTGGGGACAGGTCTGTCGCTGTATAACACTGGGGTACAGTACTGGTGGGGACAGGTCTGTTGCTGTATAACACTGTGGTACAGTACAGGTGGGGACAGGCCTGTCACTGTATAACACTGGGGTACAGTACTGGTGGGGACAGGTCTGTCACTGTATAACACTGGGGTACAGTACTGGTGGGGATGGGTCTGTCGCTGTATAACACTGGGGTGCAGTACTGGTGGGGACAGGTCTGTCACTGTATAACACTGGGGTACAGTACTGGTGGGGACAGGTCTGTCACTGTATAACACTGGGGTACAGTACTGGTGGGGATGGATCTGTTGCTGTATAACACTGGGGTACAGTACTGGTGGGGACGGGTCTGTCACTATATAACACTGGGGTACAGTACTGGTGGGGACAGGTCTGTCGCTGTATAACACTGGGGTACAGTAGTGGTGGGGACAGGTCTGTCACTTTATAACACTGGGGTACAGTACTGGTGGGGACAGGTCTGTCACTGTATAACACTGGGGTACAGTACGGGTGGGGACAGGTCTGTCCCTGTATAACACTGGGGTACAGTACTGGTGGGGACAGGTCTGTCACTGTATAACACTGGGGTACAGTACGGGTGGGGACAGGTCTGTCGCTGTATAACACTGGGGTACAGTACGGGTGGGGACAGGTCTGTCGCTGTATAACACTGCGGTACAGTAGTGGTGGGGACAGGTCTGTCGCTGTATAACACTGCGGTACAGTACTGATGGGGACAGGTCTGTCGCTGTATAACACTGGGGTACAGTACTGGTGGGGACAGGTCTGTCCCTGTATAACACTGCGGTACAGTACTGGTGGGGACAGGTCTGTCCCTGTATAACACTGGGGTACAGTACTGGTGGGGACAGGTCTGTCCCTGTATAACACTGGGGTACAGTACTGGTGGGGACAGGTCTGTCCCTGTATAACACTGGGGTACAGTACTGGTGGGGACAGGTCTGTCCCTGTATAACACTGGGGTACAGTACTGGTGGGGACAGGTCTGTCACTGTATAACAGTGGGGTACAGTACTGGTGGGGACCGGTCTGTCCCTGTATAACACTGGGGTACAGTACTGGTTGGGACCGGTCTGTCCCTGTATAACACTGCGGTACAGTACTGGTGGGGACAGGTCTGTCACTGTATAACACTGCGGTACAGTACTGGTGGGGACAGGCCTGTCACTGTATAACACTGCGGTACAGTACTGGTGGGGACAGGCCTGTCACTGTATAACACTGGGGTACAGTACTGGTGGGGACAGGTCTGTCACTGTATAACACTGGGGTACAGTACTGGTGGGGACAGGTCTGTTACTGTATAACACTGGGGTACAGTACGGGTGGGGACAGGTCTGTCACTGTATAACACTGCGGTACAGTACTGGTGGGGACAGGTCTGTCACTGTATAACACCGGGGTACAGTACTGGTGGGGACAGGTCTGTCACTGTATAACACTGCGGTACAGTACTGGTGGGGTCAGGCCTGTCACTGTATAACACCGGGGTACAGTACTGGTGGGGACAGGCCTGTCACTGTATAACACTGGGGTACAGTATGTGTGGGGACAGGCCTGTCGCTGTATAACACTGCGGTACAGTACTGGTGGGGACAGGTCATTCAGTCACAGAGTTATACAGGGTGATAACAGACCTTTTGTTCCAAATCGCCCATGCCGACAGTATTTCCCCAACCTAACTCGCCCAATTTGCCTGTACTTGGCCCGTATCCCACCAAACAGTTCCTCTCCATATACCCGTCCAAATCGCTTTTGAAGTGTGAACAGTTCCGGTGGGCACCACCTCCTCTGGTAGCTCTTTCCACGTGTTAACCCACCCTGACGGGTCCCTTTTAATCATTCAGCTCTCAACTTTAACATCTGCCCTTCAACTTTGGACACCCCCACTCCAGGGAAAAGCCCCTTTGCTCTTCACTTTATCCACGCTCCTTGTGATTTTATAACCCCCCTCAACCACCTGCCGTGGAAAAGGTCCCAGCCCTTCCTTCCAACTCAAACCCTCCAATCTCGGTGGCATCCTTGGCAATCTTTCCTGCCCCCTCTCTAATTTAATAACATCCTTGGCAGCAGGGTGACCAGAAATGGACAGAGTACTCCAAATGAAACCTTACTGGATGTCTTGTATGGTGATTTTGGAGAAGGTTTGTAGCTCGGGTTGACAACATGGATGTAGGTTTGCTCGCTGAGCTGGAAGGTTCATTTTCAGACGTTTCGTCACCATGAGGAGGTAACATTGTCAGTGAGAGTCTCTGATGGGGTATATGTCTCACCTCTCCCTTTGTAGGGCTTGGTTCCTTCAGGTGTGTGATGTCAGTTCCGGTTATTTCTTACCGCCCCCCAAGGGAAGGTAGGATGGGATCTCAATCGATGTGTTTATGGCGTCGCAGTCAAACAAGCAGGAAACTTGCCACCAGCATAGATGAACACCAACTAACCACCAAAAGACATGACCTACTCTCACTTGGTCCCATATATACAGGCAAAGGAGGACACCGCTTTGACTGGGACAGCACACACAGGTGAAACAAAGACACAGCCGAGAATTCCTAGAGGCAAGGCATTCTAACCAGAACTCTACCAATAAACACCTCAATTTAGACCCCATCTACCTTCCCTTGGGGAAAAGGACTGGAAGTGACATCACCCACCTTAAGAAACCACGCCCTATAGAGAGGCGGGACATCCCACCAGTGTTTCACCGGAGACTCTCGCTGGTGATGTCACCTTGTCATGGTGACAAAATGTCCGAAAACAAACCTTCCAGCTCCGCGAGCTAACTTACATTCAATGTCTTGTACAACTGCGACAGGATGTCCCAACTCCTATACTCAGCGGTCTGAGCAATGAAGGCAAATGTGTTAAACATCTTCCTCACCACCCTGGTCTGGTCATATCAATTACTGTCTAACACCCGGAGGCCGGGGGGGGGGGCTGGGTGCAGCACACTTGGTTCTGTCCGTGATCCTCACAATGAGCAGCAGGTACTGAAGACTGGGCCTACCTGGCTGTGTCCCGTGCAGGTGATGATTCTGCCTGAGTCGGGGACGAACTGGATGTCTCTCACCCAAACGGGGACCCTCAGATCCAGCCAGTCGTTACGCACCTGCGGCAAAAACAAATATTGGCCGGAGGTCGAGAAATCCCGCGACCGGGAGTGAGAAACTGAAACCACGGGCGACAGAGTGAAAGGTGGGAAACACCGTTTCGGTCGCGCCCTCCTGCAGCTTTGTAAACTGGCTCCTTCGGTGAGAGGATGATGTCAATCATTCCCAACGGCACCGCAGGTGCGCCCATGGTCCATAGACTGCAGAGGGCTCGGCAAACCCGATTGGGGATGGGCCGTGCCCGCTTTAGCCCACCGGCCACGAAATAACAACACAGCAGGGCGAGAAGGTCAGCGCAAAGCGATCGGGGAAAGATGATTCAGAGATCACGCTAGAGCAAAGAATCGAGTGTGACAGGAAAGGTACAAGAGGCAGATACAGGCAGAGAGAGAGAGAGATGGAGTGAGCAGGACTAAGAGAGGGAGATACACAGAGGGAGGCAGAGACGGGGTGACAGAGAGAACGCGGTTAGGGATGGGGCGAGGTGGAAAAGGGGCAGATAGAGGGGTGGGAGGAGAGAGAGAGACAGAGAGATGGGGAGAGATGGGGGAGAGGAGGAAAGAGCGCATGAGAGATATAGATAGATGGATGGGAGGAGAGGAGGCCAGGAGACGGACAGGGGATCGAGTGGGCCAGTGAGGAAGGGAGACTTGGGAGCAAGAGTCATGGGAGAGCGCAAGCAAGACACGAGGGGGGGGAAAGAGAGAGAGACAGACAGACAGACAGGGAGGGGGCATGAGATAAATGGGGAGAGGGATAGTGCAAAGCAGAGGACGAGAGAGAGAGAAAGAGATGGGAGAGATAGGGATGCAAGAGAGAGGGAGGAGGGAGAGAGAGAGAGAGAGAGAGAGAGGAGGCAAGGCATGAGGAAAGCAAGAAATGGCGGGGGGGGGGAAGAGAAGAGAGAGAAAATGCGATGGAATGTGAGAGAGAGAGAGAGAGAGAGAGAGAGAGAGAGAGAGAAAGAAAATGCTATGTGGGAGAGAGAGAGAAAGGGGGAAGTATATTACAAAACACCTGGCAGTCGTGGGGTCCTTACCCACCTTGAGCTCCCTCAGGCCAAGTTTAGCCTGACATTTGCCGAGAGCTGGAGAACCTGTGAGGGAATGGGGATGGGAGACAGCGGGTGCCCAGGGTGAGAGCTGGACTGATGGTGGGACTGGGACTAGCTGTCGAGGGGGAGAGGATATCACGGTTTCCCCGTCCATTCAGCTTACGTTCTTGGCCTTGAACACGGGCTCCTGCAGCCTCTGCAGGTCCCACACTTTCAGCTCGTTCTCCTTGCCTCCGGTCGCCACTCGCTCTGGCCTCCCAGGATCTTGACGCATTCGACACACCCCACGGCCCACTTGAATCTGTCCAGAGAGAACCGTCAGAGTCATAGAGATGTACAGCACAGAAACAGACCCTTCAGTCCAACCCATCTATGCCGACCAGATATCCCAACCCAATCTAGTCCCACCTGCCAGCACCCGGCCCATATCCCTCTAATCCCTTCCTATTCATATACCCATCCAGATGCCTCTTAAATGTTGCAATTGTACCAACCGACACCACTTCCTCATTCCATACACCCACCACCCTCTGCGTGAAAAAGTTGCCCCTTAGGTCTCTTTTATATCTTTCCCCTCTCACCGTAAACCTATACCCTCTAGTTCTGGACTCCCCCACCCCAGGGAAAAGACTTTGCCTATTTACCCTATCCATGCCCCTCAATTTTGTAAAGCTCTATAAGGTCCGACCCTCAGCCTCCGACGCTCCAGGGAAAACAGCCCCAGCCTGTTCAGCCTCTCCCTGTAGCTCAAACCCTCCAACCCTGGCAACATCCTTGTAAATCTTTTCTGAACCCTTTCAAGTTTTACAACATCTTTCCGATAGGAAGGAGACCAGAATTGCACGTAATATTCCAACAGTGGCCTAACCAATGTCCTGTACAGCCGCAACATGACCTCCCAACTCCTGTACTCAATACTCTGACCAATAAAGGAGCGCATACCAAACACCTTCTTCACTATCCTATCTACCTGCAACTCCACTTTCAAGGAGCTATGAACCCGCACTCCAAGGTCTCTTTGTTCAGCAACACTCCCCAGGACCTTACCATTAAGTGTATAAGTCCTGCTAAGATTTGCTTACCCAAAATGCAGCACCTCGCATTTATCGGAATTAAACTCCATCTGGTCCAGATCCTGTTGTAATCTGAGGTAACCCTTTTCGCTGTCCGCTACACCTCCAATTTTGGTGTCATCTGCAAACTTACTAACTGTACCTCTTATGCTCGCATCTAAATCATTTATGTAAATGACAAAAAGTAGAGGGCCCAGCACCGATCCTTGTGGCACTCCACTGGTCACAGGCCTCCAGTCTGAACAACAACCCTCCACCACCACCCTCTGTCTTCTACCTTTGAGCCAGTTTTGTATCCAAATGGCTAGTTCTCCCTGTATTCCATGAGATCTAACCTTGCTAATCAGTCTCCCATGGGGAACCTTGTCGAACGCCTTACTGAAGTCCATATAGATCACATCTACTGCTCTGCCCTCATCAATCTTCTTTGTTACTTCTTCAAAAAACTCAATCAAGTTTGTGAGACATGATTTCCCACACACAAAGCCATGTTGACTATCCCGAATCAGTCCTTGACTTTCCAAATACATGTACATCCTGTCCCTCAGGATTCCCTCCAACAACTTGCCCACCACCGAGGTCAGGCTCACCAGTCTATAGTTCCCTGGCTTGTCCTTACCACCCTTCTTAAACAGTGGCACCACGTTTGCCAACCTCCAGTCTTCCGGCACCTCACCTGTGACTATCGATGATACAAATATCTCAGCAAGAGGCCCAGCAATCACTTCTCTAGCTTCCCACAGAGTTCTCGGGTACACCTGATCAGATCCTGGGGATTTATCCACCTTTAACCGTTTCAAGACATCCAGCACTTCCTCCTCTGTAATCTGGACATTTTGCAAGATGTCACCATCTATTTCCCTATAGTCTATATCTTCCAACTCCTTTTCCACAGTAAATACTGATGCAAAATATTGATTTAGTGTCTCCCCCATTTTCTGTGGCTCCACGCAAAGGCCGTCTTGTTGATCTTTGAGGGGCCCTATTCTCTCCCTCGTTCTCCAGTTTCATTTCCCCTCCCCCCACCTTGTCTCAGTCCCAACCCTCAGACTCAGCACCACCTTCCTAACCTGCAATCTTCTTCCCGACCTCTCCGCCCCCACCCCCTCTCCGGCCTATCACCCTCACCTTAATCTCCTTCCACCTATCGCATTCCCAATGCCCCTCCCCCCTACCTTTTATCTTAGCCTGCTTGGCACAGTTTCCTCATTCCTGAAGAAGGGCTTATGCCCAAAACGTCGATTCTCCTGCTCCTTTGATGTTGCCTGACCTGCTGCGCTTTTCCAGCAATATATTTTTAAGCTCCACACAAAGGCCGCCTTGCTGATCTTTGAGGGGCCCTATTCTCTCCCTAGTTACCCTTCTGTCCTTAATATATTTGTAAAAACCCTTTGGATTCTCCTTAATTCTATTTGCCAAAGCTATCTCATGTCCCCGTTTTGCCCTCCTGATTTCCCTTTTCAGTATACTCCTACTTCCTTTATACTCTTCTAAGGATTCACTCGATCTATCCTGTCTATACCTGACATATGCTTCCTTCTTTTTCTTAACCAAACCCTCAATTTCTTTAGTCATCCAGCATTCCCTATACCCACCCGCCTTCCCTTTCACCCTGACA
Source organism: Chiloscyllium plagiosum (assembly GCF_037043375.1). Taxonomy (NCBI): domain Eukaryota; kingdom Metazoa; phylum Chordata; class Chondrichthyes; order Orectolobiformes; family Hemiscylliidae; genus Chiloscyllium; species Chiloscyllium plagiosum. The sequence continues at coordinate 10,459,543 of NW_028270184.1, read as the reverse complement.
GGAATATACTTTCTCTGGATTCTTGTTATCTCATTTCTGAAGGCTTCCCGTTTTCCAGCCGTCCCTTTACCTGCGAACAACTGCCTCCAATCAGCTTTCGAACGTTCTTGCCTAATACCGTCAAAATTGGCCTTTCTCCAATTTAGAACTTCAACTTTGAGATCTGGTCTATCCTTTTCCATCGCTATTTTAAAACTAATAGAATTATGGTTCACGTAACACTGCCGTGAGCTATCATATCCAAGGCCCTGGCCCAGCTCAGCCAGGCCGAGATGGGGAATGCCTCTTACCTGATCGGCTGAATCCTCTTTCCACACCTTGAGAAGGCCAGACTCAGTACAGGTGACGAGGGAGCTGTGGGTGGGAAGACAGAGTATAACTGGTTAAAATCCCCTACCGTAACTACCCTATTATTCTCACAGATAACTGAAATCTTACAAATTTGTTTCTCAATTTCCTGCAGTTCCACCCAAATAACTTCCCTGGATGTATTTCCAGGAATATCCTCCCTCAGCACAGCTGTAATGCTATCCCTTATCAAAAACGCCACTCCCCCTCCTCTCTTGCCTCCCTTTCTATCCTTCCTGTAGCATTTGTGCCAGTCCTGCCCATCCCTGGGCCATGTCTCTGTAATTGCGATGATAACCCAGTCCCATACTCCTAACCGTGCCCTGCGCGCATCTGCTTTACCTATTAGGCCTCTTGCGTTGAAATAAATGCAGTTTAATTTATCAGCCCTACATCATTCTCTACTTTATTCCTGGCTGTTCGATTTGCTCCTTTTCCCAACTGTAGCAGCATCAGACTGATCTATTTCCTCACTACCTCCCTGGGTCCCAACCACCCCCAACGTACGAGGTTAAATCCCACCCCTCGCAAATGCCCCTGCTCGTACATCAGTCCCCTTCCAATTCAGGTGTGATCTGTCCTTAATACAGGTTACTTCGACCCCAGAAGAGATTGTAATGATCTAAAAACATGAATCTCACACAAGTGTTGGCCTCCTCTGAATGGCAATGGAGGACACGTCACTAATGTGTTCACAGCAAAGAGTGACACCTTATTCACAGCTAAAGCCACCTCCCCATTTCTACAATCCACGTCCTCACCTGTCATACACAGCCAGTCCCCGAAAAGGCCCTTCCCCACCCGAACAGTTGTGGGACTCTGTGAACTCTCCTCGCTCTGGGCAGAACACCTTGACTGTCCCGTCCACACAGCCCAGCAGCACCTAACAGATGGGACACAGGAGAAGGGGTGGTGGGGGGGGGGGAAGAGAGAAAGAGGACAACAGGATGATTCTCTGCATGACATAACAGTGCAAGAGACACACCTGACTCTCTCACATACCAGCTGAGGGAGTCGGTAATCGAATCTCAAAGTGACGCGCCGTCAGAGGGACAGTAGGGACAGGGTGTGTCGGGCGGGGGATGTGGGGGGGGGGGGAGTGCACGGAGTGGGGGGGCGCGGGGAGCGCGAGGATGGGGGAGGGCGCGAGGGTGGGGGAGGTGCGCGAAGGTGGGGGGGGGCGCTGGGGGGGCACGTGGGGGGGTATGTGTCTGGGGGGTGTGGGGGGGGTGCGGTCTCTGTGGGGGGGGTGCGGTCTCTGTGGGGGGGGTGCGGTCTCTGTGGGGGGGGTGCGGTCTCTGTGGGGGGGTGCGGTCTCCGTGGGGGGGTGCGGTCTCTCTGGGGGGGTGCGGTCTCTCTGGGGGGGTGCGGTCTCTGTGGGGGGGTGCGGTCTCTGTGGGGGGGTGCGGTCTCTGTGGGGGGGTGCGGTCTCTGTGGGGGGGTGCGGTCTCTGTGGGGGGGTGCGGTCTCTGTGGGGGGGTGCGGTCTCTGTGGGGGGGTGCGGTCTCTGTGGGGGGGTGCGGTCTCTGTGGGGGGGTGCGGTCTCTGTGGGGGGGTGCGGTCTCTGTGGGGGGGTGCGGTCTCTGTGGGGGGGTGCGGTCTCTGTGGGGGGGTGCGGTCTCTCGGGGGGGTGCGGTCTCTCGGGGGGGTGCGGTCTCTCGGGGGGGTGCGGTCTCTCGGGGGGGTGCGGTCTCTCGGGGGGGTGCGGTCTCTCGGGGGGGTGCGGTCTCTCGGGGGGGTGCGGTCTCTCGGGGGGGTGCGGTCTCTCGGGGGGGTGCGGTCTCTCGGGGGGGTGCGGTCTCTCTGGGGGGTGCGGTCTCTCTGGGGGGTGCGGTCTCTCTGGGGGGTGCGGTCTCTGGGGGGGTGCGGTCTCTGGGGGGGTGCGGTCTCTGGGGGGGTGCGGTCTCTCTGGGGGGTGTGGTCTCTGGGGGGTGTGGTCTCTCTGGGGGGTGTGGTCTCTCTGGGGGGTGTGGTCTCTCTGGGGGGTGTGGTCTCTCTGGGGGGTGTGGTCTCTCTGGGGGGTGTGGTCTCTCTGGGGGGTGTGGTCTCTCTGGGGGGGTGTGGTCTCTCTGGGGGGTGTGGTCTCTGGGGGTGTGTGGTCTCTCTGGGGGGTGTGGTCTCTGGGGGGTGTGGTCTCTCTGGGGGGTGTGGTCTCTGGGGGGTGTGGTCTCTGGGGGGTGTGGTCTCTGGGGGGTGTGGTCTCTGGGGGGTGTGGTCTCTCTGGGGGGTGCGGTCTCTGTGGGGGGGTGCGGTCTCTGTGGGGGGGTGCGGTCTCTGTGGGGGGGTGTGGTCTCTGTGGGGGGTGTGGTCTCTCTGGGGGGTGTGGTCTCTGTGGGGGGTGTGGTCTCTCTGGGGGGTGTGGTCTCGGGGGGGTGTGGTCTCGGGGGGGTGTGGTCTCTCTGGGGGGGTGTGGTCTCTGGGGGGTGTGGTCTCTCTGGGGGGTGTGGTCTCTGGGGGGTGTGGTCTCTGGGGGGTGTGGTCTCTCTGGGGGGTGTGGTCTCTGGGGGGTGTGGCCTCTCTGGGGGGTGTGGCCTCTCTGGGGGGTGTGGTCTCTCTGGGGGGTGTGGTCTCTCTGGGGGGGTGTGGTCTCTGTGGGGGGTGTGGTCTCTGTGGGGGGTGTGGTCTCTGTGGGGGGTGTGGTCTCTGTGGGGGGTGTGGTCTCTCTGGGGGTGTGGTCTCTCTGGGGGGTGTGGTCTCTCTGGGGGGTGTGGTCTCTCTGGGGGGTGTGGTCTCTCTGGGGTGTGTGGTCTCTCTGGGGGGTGTGGTCTCTCTGGGGGGTGTGGTCTCTCTGGGGGGTGTGGTCTCTCTGGGGGGTGTGGTCTCTCTGGGGTGTGTGGTCTCTCTGGGGGGGTGTGGTCTCTCTGGGGGGTGTGGTCTCTCTGGGGGGTGTGGTCTCTCTGGGGGGTGTGGTCTCTCTGGGGGGTGTGGTCTCTCTGGGGGGTGTGGTCTCTCTGGGGGGTGTGGTCTCTCTGGGGGGTGTGGTCTCTCTGGGGGGTGTGGTCTCTCTGGGGGGTGTGGTCTCTCTGGGGGGTGTGGTCTCTGGGGGGTGTGGTCTCTCTGGGGGGTGTGGTCTCTCTGGGGGGTGTGGTCTCTCTGGGGGGTGTGGTCTCTGGGGGGTGTGGTCTCTCTGGGGGGTGTGGTCTCTGGGGTGTGTGGTCTCTCTGGGGGGTGTGGTCTCTCTGGGGGGTGTGGTCTCTCTGGGGGGTGTGGTCTCTGGGGGGTGTGGTCTCTCTGGGGGGTGTGGTCTCTCTGGGGGGTGTGGTCTCTGGGGGGTGTGGTCTCTCTGGGGGGTGTGGTCTCTCTGGGGGGTGTGGTCTCTCTGGGGGGTGTGGTCTCTCTGGGGGGTGTGGTCTCTCTGTGGGGGGTGTGGTCTCTTTGGGGGGTGTGGTCTCTTTGGGGGGTGTGGTCTCTTTGGGGGGTGTGGTCTCTGTGGTGTGTGGTCTCTCTGGGGGGTGTGGTCTCTGGGGGGTGTGGTCTCTGGGGGGTGTGGTCTCTCTGGGGGTGTGGTCTCTCTGGGGGGTGTGGTCTCTCTGGGGGGTGTGGTCTCTCTGTGGGGGGTGTGGTCTCTCTGTGGGGGGTGTGGTCTCTGTGGGGGGTGTGGTCTCTGACCTGTCCGCCTCTGCTGCACATTTCGCTGATTCCTTGCCCGCGGTTAAATTGACTGAAGTTTGCGGCCTGTTTCCGCCGCAGGTTCACGCCTGAAACGGAGCAGAGACCGAGGTTAGTGCCGCCGCCTCGCGGTCCCCCGCGGTCCCCGGCCCCCCGAGCCCCCGGCCCCCCGGCCCCCCGGCCCCCCGGCCCCGCGCAGCCTCGGCCTTTCCTGCCTCACCCTTCAGGATCCCCGTCTCCGCTCCGACCCACACGTGGCACCTCCGCGCCGCCATCTTGGGTGTCCACCGCCCGCTCCTTCCGGTCCGTCGCCTCACCTTCTCCCTTCCGCCCCGCCCACTCCTCTCCGGTCCTTCACGCCTTCCCCTTCCGGACGGGACAACTTCCGGCCGGTCCCCTTCTCGCTGGTTCCGGGGACCTTTCTCCTCTCTCTCAGCAAAACAAAAACACACACATTGGGCTTCACCACCTCCCCCCATGAGGCCAAACCCATGGGGCCAAACCCATGAGGCCAAACCCATGAGGCCAAACCCATGGCCAAACCCATGAGGCCAAGCATTGGCCGATCTGGATACAGTTCTTAGGGTTATAGGGGTCATCGTGTGCTGGGGCGAAAGCAGTGAGCAGGGGTCTGTGTTGGATGACCATATTGAACCATGGAACAGGTTCGAAGGGCCGAAGGGCCTACTTCTGCCCCTACTTTCCCAGATAAAAGTTTATTTCTTTTGTTTCAAAAATAAACTTTAATCATAAATTATTTTGATGATCTGTACAATTGCTCATGCCATACATACGTAAACATTCCATTTCTTTGCACACAGAGATCAGAATTTATCATTTGTATATACAGGTCTGTACGTTTATCAATCGTATGTCCATACGTTTAGCTGAGGCTCAGCAGAGCCCACTCACTGCGTGGGCCCCCTGTTCTTCTTTAGGCAGGCAGATGTTACATGGTGGTCTTTCCCCACCACACCTTGGCGGCAGCTGCCCCAAGCTTCAGTGCTGGACCTTGGAATGTGCCAGTCTGCAACACTCAGTCGGGGTCAACTCCTTCAGCTGGAAGATCAGCAGGTTTCGGACCGCCCAGAGAGCGTCCTTCACTGAGTTGATGATCCTCCAGGCACAGTTGATGTTCGTCTCGGTGTGCGTCCCAGGGAACAGACCCAGATAAAAATCACACAATACCAAGTTATAGTGCAGCAGGGTTTTTTTTTGGAAGTACGAGCTTTCGGAGTGCTGAAGGTAGCCGTTGGACTACAACCTCATGTTGTGTGTGATTTTTTAACTTTGTCTACCCCTGTCCAACAATGGCATTTCCACATTATGGCTATTTTCATACAGTCTTAGAGTCCCACAACCCAGAGACAGGCCATTTGGCCCAAACTGGTCCGTGCCGACCAAAATGGCTGTCCACGCTCACCCTATTTCCCTGCACTTGGTCCATATCCTTCTAAACCTTTCTTATCATGTATTTGTCCAAATGCCTTTTAAATGTTGCTAATGTACCTGCCGCAACCACTTCCCAGCAGCAGCTCATTCCATCTGCGTACCACCTTCTGTGCGAAGAAAGACGCCCCTCAGGTTCCCTTTTTTTCTTTCCCCTCTCACCTTAAACTGATGAGCTTTTGTCCTCGACTCCCCATTTCTGTGGAATGTGTTCAAGATAGAGTTAGATGTAGCACTCAGGGTTGGATGGAACTGGTGAAAGTGAAAGCAGGGGATGGAGTTCGATGATGATATTGAACGCTCGGACATGTTCAAAGGATTGAATCAACTACTACTGCTAACCCTTTGCCTCACCCTATTCCTTCATAGTGCCTTGGCTCTTCCAGTTTCATTCACAGAGAGAGAGGGAGAGAATGATCCCAGCTGATGTTCTCCAATTAAATCTGGCTTGATGGATCTTTTCGTATCTTTGGTTGGGCCAAGGTGGCCTGTCACAAACACACAATGTTTCAAAATTGGTTTTAACAATAGAAGTTTATTATACAGATACATACAAATAACACAGAATAAACTGTTGACACGTAACTCAAATTTAACGATTTTGAAAGACATGGTAAAATACAAACTCATTAATCCCAACAGCATTCCTTTACAACACTTGCACCAACAAAATTCCCTTCATTGTCACGTCGAGCGAGGGCTTCATTTGACTGCGGCTTTCACTTCTCACCCTTCCATCTTGAAACTCAGATAATTTCCTCTTAGAGCAGTGACACAACTCAAGCTTCGTCAGCTTCAAAGAATCCCTTCAGCATTTTAACCAATTTGTAGCCAGAATTTTAAAATAATTGACTTAACCTCTTCCTTAACCATTCTAAAATTTCCCACCATTCTCAGAAGTCAAGGATCACAGGGTAGAGGCCCATTCGGTCTGAGATGAGGAGAAATGGCTTCAGCCAGACACCAGGGAGCCAAGAGAATTCTTGCCACGGAAAAACGTTGAATATTTTGGAGAAGTCAGATATAGTTCTTCGAGCTAAAGGGCGTGGAGTAGAAAGCAGGAAGTGGAGACTGAACTGGATGATCAGCTATAATTGTATTGAATGGTGGAGCAGGCCAAGAGGTCTACTCCTGCTTTCCACTTCTTTACTCCACATCCCACTGTCCAGCTGAGTCAGATTTACAGTTCAGCTTTGTGAAATATTTGAAACATCTCAAATCAGATCCTCCCCCAGTCAGGAAACATTCATAGATTCCTTACGGTTCATTTGGAGACCGTGTGGCCAATCGAGTCTGCACGGACCTTCTGAGGAGGATCCTGCCCAACTCTGCCCTTTCCCTGTAACCACTCATGTCCCATTGGCTAACCTGCACACCCCTGGGCACTATGGGACAGTTTAGCACGGCCAATCCCACCCTAACCTGCACATCCCTGGGCACTATGGGACAATTTAGCATGGCCAATCCACCCTAACCTGCACATCCATGGGCACTATGGGACAATTTAGCACGGCCAATCCCACCCTAACCTGCACATCCCTGGACACTATGGGACAATTTAGCATGGCCAATCCACCCTAACCTGCACATCCATGGGCACTATGGGACAATTTAGCACGGCCAATCCCACCCTAACCTGCACATCCCTGGGCACTATGGGACAATTTAGCACTGCCAATCCCACCCTAACCTGAACATCATTTGATTGTGGGAGGAAACTGGAGCACCCAGAGGAAACCGCACGCAGACACGGGGTGGAGAGAATGGGCAAGCTCCACACAGACAGTTGCCCCGAGGCGGGAATTGAACCCGGGTGACTGTGGGGCAGCTGTGCTAACCGGTGCAGATGGTGGGGGCAAGCGAAATGCTGGCTCCTCTCAACACCCGTGCCCCCAACCCGAAGATTCCCACCGTCCCCTTGCTGGGTTACACAGCCTCACTGTTTTAATCAGGGTGGCATGACAATGGAGGCCAGGGTGGAGACGGGGGGGGGGGGGGCATCCAGATAAAGTTAGGGATCCAAACTCCTCTGTATGTGGGGCAACCGAATCCTCAAACGGAGACTATTTGCACAATTGGAAGCCAAGCTTAGGACGGGGGGGCAGCTTCTGCTGTGTGGGCCCCCTCCTGCACTCACAAAGCAATGCTACTACCATAAGAATCTGTTGGATTTTATTGCTGAAGCAGAGGGACAGGCTGACGATGTTGAAACAATAAGTCTTTACCTTTACTGCTCAACACCACAGTGATATGTCCAACAGGTGGCGCAATTGCCCAACAATTCAAATAGGACCCAGTCCCTGAAATATTTATAGATTGCCTTCTCCATGCATCATTTCAGACATAGATTATATGATGTTTGAATATAAAAGAAAATAATACAGAGTACAGCTCCCTCTACACTGTCCCCCCATCAAACACTCCCCAGGACGGGGACAGCACGGGGTTAGATACAGAGTAAAGCTCCCTCTACACTGACCCCCCATCAAACACTCCCCAGGACAGGGACAGCACAGGGTTAGATACAGAGTAAAGCTCTCTCTACACTGTCCCCTCATCAAACACTCCCCAGGACAGGGACAGCACAGGGTTAGATACAGAGTAAAGCTCCCTCTACACTGACCCCCCATCAAACACTCCCCAGGACAGGGACAGCACAGGGTTAGATACAGAGTAAAGCTCCCTCTACACTGACCCCCCATCAAACACTCCCCAGGACAGGGACAGCACGGGGTTAGATACAGAGTAAAGCTCCCTCTACACTGACCCCCATCAAACACTCCCCAGGACAGGGACAGCACGGGGTTAGATACAGAGTAAAGCTCCCTCTACACTGTCCCCATCAAACACTCCCAGGACAGGGACAGCACGGGGTTAGGTACAGAGTAAAGCTTCCTCTACACTGTCCCCATCAAAGACTCCCCAGGACAGGGACAGCACGGGGTGAGATACAGAGTAAAGCTCTCTCTACACTGTCCCCCATCAAAGACTCCCCAGGACAGGGACAGCACGGGGTTAGATACAGAGTAAAGCTCCCTCTGTCTATTGTTATTGACCAGACCCCACCCCCTCAAAACGTTTTAAGGAGGTAATCCAGACTAACTTTTTTTTGGCAGATGTACAGTGGATATTCTAGGAGTGATGCAGCAGGTCAAGCCACTCTGTTTTAAACGAAATAGAATTTTATTTACAGACACCGAACGAAACAAGATCAAAAGAGGTCAGAATATAGAATAACCTAACCTATCTGCAAACCCAAGCGTCTCTATCGCAACTTAATGATGCTGTTCCAATTTCCTGCAACCCATCCCTCAGCAATAAAAAAAGATAATTTCCAATCCAGGAGAGATGAGAGAGAGATCGAGGGAAGAAGTGTAGGATGGGGGGGGGGGGGGGGGGGGGGTGAGAGAAAGAGAGAGAAAATGAGAGAGATAAAATGAGAGAGAAATGAGAGAGAGATAAAATGAGAGAGGGGAGAGAGAGATAAAATGAGAGAGAAATGAGAGAGATGAGAGAGAGACATAAAATGAGAGAGATGAGAGAGAGAGAGAGATAAAATGAGAGGGGAGGAAGAGAGAGATCAAATGAGGAGGGGGGGCGGGGGGGAAAGAGAGAGGGAGAACCTGCACAGTTACTGCCTTTGCGGTTGAGAATTCATGTATCGCTGGACATCGGAGTGCGTCTGGGAAAATTAGGCATCTGGATGGATGTATGAATAGGAAGGGTTTGGAGGGATATGGGCTGGGTGCTGGCAGGTGGGATAGATTGGGTTGGGATATCTGGTCGGCATGGACGGGTTGGACCGAAGGGTCTGTTTCCATGCTGTACATCTCTATGACTCTACGGTCAGTATGGAGGGGTTGGGCCGAAGGGTCTGTTTCCGTGCTGTACATCTCTATGACTCTATGGTCAGTATGGAGGGGTTGGGCCGAAGGGTCTGTTTCCGTGCTGTACATCTCTATGACGACATAACCTTGTTGACGGAGCAGCATTGTCACACGATGCCGCCAAAGGCAGGGGCAGTAAATCAGATGGCTTGGCCGATCAGCATGGCCCTCTCGCTGTGTCCCCTCAATGTGTTACTGAGTTTCCTCCATGATGTCACGGAACTCTCTGCGAGTCCTCTCACTCGATAGACCACCTCCCGCTGTAGCTCCCTCCACATCTTCTCCCCATCGGAGCAGGACTTCCTTGCTTTGGACAGAGCGGCTCCACAATGCTTTCTCCTAAGACCGGGAAGAAATTTATTCCCCCCCTCCGATGCCCTCCCCTCCCAGCATTCCCACACTCTGCCACCTTCCTGCCTCCCATTCCTCAGGGAACGGGAACCGCGTTCCGACTGGGCTGAGGATTTGGAGTGGAAGTACTGCTCGGGAGATCAAGGGGCAGAGGTCAGAGATCTGCTTCTCTGCAAAGCATCTTTTTTTTAACATATAGATTCCCTTCAGCCCAGCAAGTCCACACTGACCCTCTGAAGAGTAACCCGCCCAGACCCATTCCCCCTATCCTATTATGCTATATTTACTTCTGACCAATGCACCTAACCTGCACATCCCTGGGCACTACGGGATAATTTAGCACGGCCAATCCACCCTAACCTGCACATCCCTGGGCACTATGGGACAATTTAGCACGGCCAATCCACCCTAACCTGCACATCCCTGGGCACTATGGGACAATTTAGCACGGCCAATCCACCTAACCTGCACATCCCTGGGCACTACAGGACAATTTAGCATGGCCAATCCACCCTAACCTGCACATCCCTGGACACTATGGGACAATTTAGCACGGCCAATCCACCCTAACCTGCACATCCCTGGGCACTATGGGACAATTTAGCACGGCCAATCCACCCTAACCTGCACATCCCTGGGCACTACGGGACAATTTAGCACGGCCAATCCACCCTAACCTGCACATCCCTGGGCACTATGGGACAATTTAGCACGGCCAATCCACCCTAACCTGCACATCTTTGGATTGTGGGAGGAAACCCACGCAGACATAGGGGGGAATATGCAAGGCTCACGTAGACAGTCACCTGAGGGTGGGTTTGAACCCGGGTCCCTGGTGCTGGGAGGCAGCAGTGCTAACCACTGAGCCACTGTGCTGCCCCAGGAGGGCAGGAAACCAGAACCCCACCCCCCAGCTCTGGTTGGGGCGTATTTAGAAATCCCAAAAGCCAGTTTGGTGTCTCTAACTTGGCACAGTGAGGGATTAACCTGTGTGAGGGGGTGTGGGAAAGTCCCGGAGTGTAAATTGGGTCAACACGCGCTCTCTCGGGTTTCAAAGAACGAGACGCGATAACATTGAGACGCACACGAGGCTGTAGGGGCTTTTTAAAATTACTAAACGCTCTCATCCCATGAATTGTCCAACCCCAAGTGCCTGTGCATCAACCACGTTGCTGTGGGGTCTGGAGTCGCATGTAGGCCCAGACCAGGCAAGGATAGCAGTTTCCTTCCCCAAAGGACATTTGTGAAGCAGATGGGTATTTCCTGACACTCAACAATGGATTCATGGTCATCCATTAGATTCCGGATTTTTGTTTTCAACTGAATTCAAATGGCACTGGCTGCGGTAGTGGGATTCTAACCCTGGTCCCCATGACATTACTGGGTCTCTGTGGATCAGCCAGCCTCATGCCACTCAGCTGTCTTGGTGTAACACACACACACACACAGATTGTTGCCTCCTCTCCATGGACAGGGCATCTAGAATATACAGACACATTCAGAATAGACAGGAGGAAAACCATCTTCACTCAGTCATAGAGATGTCCAGCATGGAAACAAACCCTGGGGTCCAACTCGTCCATGCTGACCAGGTATCCTAAATTTGTCTAATCCCATTTGCCAGCACCCGGCCCATATCCCGCTAAACCCTTCCTATTCATATCCCCATCCAGATGCCTTTTAAATATTGTACCAGCCTCCACCATTTCCTCTGGCAGCTCATTCCATACACGCACCACCCTCTGTGTGGAAAAAGTTGCCCCTTAGGTCTCTTTTATACCTTTCCCCTCTCACCCTAAAGCTGTGCCCTCCAGTTCTGGACTCCCCCCACCCCCAGGGAAAAGATTTTGTCCATTTATCCTATCTGTGCCCCTCCTGTTGTTTTCAACCTCTATAAGGTCACCCCTCAGCCTCCGACACTCCAGGGAAAACAGCCCCAGCCTGTTCAGCCTCTCCCTGTAGCTCAAACCCTCCAATCCTGGCAACATCCTCGTAAATCATTTCTGGACCCTTACAAGTTTTACATCATCCTTCCTATAGCAGGGAGACCAGAATTGTACAGAATATTTCAAAAGTGGCCTACATGTCCTGTACAGCCGCAACATGACCTCCTTACGCCTACACTCAATGCAACTGATTAATAAAGGCCAGTGTACTAAACGCCTTCTTCACTATCCTATCGATCTGTGACTGCACTCCCAAGGTCTCTTTGTTTAGCAACACTCCTCAGGGTCCTACCTGAATTCTCTCCCTCCACAGGGCTGTGGGTGCTCCATCGTTGAACACTTTGAGGATTGGGACCTTTGGCCTCGGGGAATTGACGGATGTGGAATTCAGACAGGGAAGAGGGAGGTGACACCCAAAATGATCGCGATTGATAGGGGACGGATAGGCCGAAGGGCCTGCTCCTGCCGCTAGTTGCTGTGCTCTGAGTGGCTTGTTTTCTGGGCTGCTAGTGCATGAAGAAACCAACCAAGGTAGGCCCCAAACCAGGGTAGGTCCCTTAGCCCTACGAGCCTGTGCGGCCACTCAACACAATCATGGCTCATCTGACCTTAACCCGAATGCTACAGTGAGATGTCCCACCACCCCACCATCTTTCCAACAAAATATTTAACTAACCCTCCCACCAGACTGCCCATGGAAAAAGCACAAGTGGTATGGGGTTTTCCTCATAGGGTGTGGGGGGGGGGGGGGGGGGGAGGGCGAGCCAATATCCATTCCCCACAACCCCTTCCCCTGCTGACCCCCCCCAACCCCTAAGCTCACTCTACTGTTGAGTGGGATCTAGCTTTGCACCGTTGGGCTACCACGTGACACCCTGCAGCGAGCCCCTCTGCACATCCCGCCCAAACTCACAGGCCGCCATCTTAAAGACCCAACCACCCAGGGGATTCACACCAGCCCCACTGGGATCATGCTGTGCACGTCCTGACAGGTGCCCACGCAGGAACTTGACATAGAATCCTCCAACGGTTTTAACTTTGCTTTTTTTAAAAAAAAAAACCATTTGTGGGACGTAGGCGTGGCTGGCCGGGCCCAGTATTTCTTGCCCGTCCCTAGTTGCCCCACTGTCCTGGTGGTGGTGAGCTGCCTCAGTCTGTGTGCGATGTCAAATACTTCAGCAAAGATCAGCCCCTTTCCTACAGGTTGGAGGTCGAGTGGAGAGAAGAGATCACAGAGCAGTAAATGACGCCCCACCCAGTCACTTTTACCTCATATTTCCAAACAGACAAAAACAAAATTTCCAATTTATGGCATATGGCCTGTTGGTCTTAGGGTATGAATCAGGATTTGGGCCTTATACAATGCAGACACTCGAGAGGTCCCATGTTCAAATCCCGAATGAGCTGGCATTTCTTACAGGTGGCTCAGTGGTTAGCACTGCTGCCTCTCAGTGCTAGCGACCCAGGTCCAATCCCACCCTCAGGTGACCGACTGTGTGGAGTTTGCACATTCGCCCCGTGTCTGCGCGGGTTTCCTCCGGGTGCTCCGGTTTCCTCTCAGTCCAAAGATGTGCATGTCCAGGGTGGACTGGCCGTGCTAAATTGTCCCACAGTGCCCAGGGATGTGCGGGTTAGTGTGGATTGGCCGTGCTAAATTGTCCCATAGTGCCCAGGGATGTGCGGGTTAGGGTGGATTGGCCGTGCTAAATTGTCCCACAGTGCCCAGGGATGTGCAGGTTAGGGTGGATTGGCCGTGCTAAATTGTCCCACAGTGCCCAGGGATGTGCAGGTTAGGGTGGATTGGCCGTGCTAAATTGTCCCACAGTGCCCAGGGATGTGCAGGTTAGGGTGGATTGGCTGTGCTAAATTGTCCCACAGTGCCCAGGGATGTGCAGGTTAGGGTGGATTGGCCGTGCTAATTTGTCCCACAGTGTCCAGGGATGTGCAGGTTAGGGTGGATTGGCCGTGCTACATTGTCCCATAGGGCCCAGGGATGTGCAGGTTAGGGTGGATTGGCCATGCTAAATTGTCCCATAGTGCCCAGGGATGTGCAGGTTAGGGTGGATTGGCCATGCTAAATTGTCCCATAGTGCCCAGGGATGTGCAGGTTAGGGTGGATTGGCCGTGCTAAATTGTCCCATAGTGCCCAGGGATGTGCAGGTTAGGGTGGAATGGCCGTGCTAAATTGTCCCGTATTGCCCAGGGATGTGCAGGTTAGGGTGGATTGGCCGAGCTAAATTGTCCCATAGTGCCCAGGGATGTGCAGGTTAGGGTGGATTGGCCGTGCTAAGTTGTCCCATAGTGCCCAGGGATGTGCAGGTTAGGGTGGAATGGCCGTGCTAAATTGTCCCATAGTGCCCAGGGATGTACAGGTTAGGGTGGATTGGCCGAGCTAAATTGCTCCATAGTGCCCTGGGATGTGCAGGTTAGGGTGGATTAGTCCAGGGTAGATGTAGGATAGTAAGTTACCAAAAGGGGTCTGGGTGGGTTACTCTGTAGAGGGTCGGTGTGGACTCGTTGGGCTGAATGGCCTGTTTCCACACTGTCGGGATTGTATGAACCGGTGGAATTGAAGCTCATTAAAAAAAAAATCCATTTCCTAAACAGAAGTAAAGCCTTTATTTTTGCCTGCTTTTTCTCCGACATTGTGGGCCAATCTGAGAACTAGACTAAAGCCAGGATTGCTGTGGATTGACGGCCAGTAAGCTGACACTCATTGTTCGCTGCAGTGTTCGCAGACAAACTGGAACCACAGGATTGTGCGCAAATGGAGCTTTGGTTGGTGAAGGAGCAGATCAGGTAGGCGGAAGGGAGGACTGCAGATTAGAGTCGAGAGTGTGGTGCTGGAAAAGCACAAGCAGCATCGGAAAGGTGCAGAGCAGTTCATGGACTAGTGACTAGTTACCGATGACAAAGTCACCTACCCTGCCCGCAACTGTGTGCGTGATTCTTACATAGCTGAGCAAGATGCAGAGAAACCTTCAGACCAGCACCTGCTCAGGAACACTCCCTCCCTGTCCTCTGCAGTAAGCCACTTTAACCAGGAGGGGGAGAGACAGAGGGAGAGAGAGAGAAACTGTGGGGGGGTGGGGGGGGGGGGAGAGAAACTGTGGGGGGGGGGGGGGGAGAGAAACTGTGTGGGGGGGGAGGAGAGAGGAGAGAGAAACGGGGGGGGGGGGGGGAGAGAGAAGAGAGAGAAACTGGGGAGGGGAAGAGAGAGAAACAGGGGGGGAAGAGAGAGAAACGGGGGGGGGGGGAGAAGAGAGAAACTGGGGGAGGGAGAGAGAAACTGGGGGGAAGAGAGAAACTGAGGGGGGGGAAGAGAGAAACTGGGGGGGGGAAGAAGAGAGAAACTGGGGGGGGAGAAGAGAGAAACTGAGGGGCGGAGAAGAGAGAAACTGGGGGGAGAAGAGAGAAACTGAGGGGGGGAGAAGAGAGAAACTGGGGGGGGGGAAGAAGAGAGAAACTGGGGGGGGGGAAGAAGAGAGAAACTGGGGGGGGGGGGGAAGAAGAGAGAAACTGGGGGGGGGGGGGAAGAAGAGAGAAACTGGGGGGGGGGGGGAAGAAGAGAGAAACTGGGGGGAGAAGAGAGAAACTGAGGGGGGGGGGGGGAGAAGAGAGAAACTGGGGGGGGGGAAGAAGAGAGAAACTGGGGGGGGGGAAGAAGAGAGAAACTGGGGGGGGGGGGAAGAAGAGAGAAACTGGGGGGGGAAGAAGAAGAGAGAAACTGGGGGGGGGGGGAAGAAGAGAGAAACTGGGGGGGGGGAAGAAGAGAGAAACTGGGGGGGGGAGAAGAAGAGAGAAACTGGGGGGGGGGAAGAAGAGAGAAACTGGGGGGGGAAGAAGAGAGAAACTGGGGGGGGGGGGAAGAAGAGAGAAACTGGGGGGGGGGGAAGAAGAGAGAAACTGGGGGGGGAAGAAGAGAGAAACTGGGGGGGGGAGAAGAGAGAAACTGAGGGGGGGGGGAGAAGAGAGAAACTGAGGGGGGGGGAGAAGAGAGAAACTGAGGGGGGGGGAGAAGAGAGAAACTGAGGGGGGGGGAGAAGAGAGAAACTGAGGGGGGGGGGGAGAGAAGAGAGAAACTGAGGGGGGGGGAGAAGAGAGAAACTGAGGGGGGGGGAGAAGAGAGAAACTGAGGGGGGGGGAGAAGAGAGAAACTGAGGGGGGGGAGAAGAGAGAAACTGAGGGGGGGGGAGAAGAGAGAAACTGAGGGGGGGGGAGAAGAGAGAAACTGAGGGGGGGGGAGAAGAGAGAAACTGAGGGGGGGGGGAGAAGAGAGAAACTGAGGGGGGGGGAGGAGAGAGAAACTGAGGGGGGGGAGAAGAGAGAAACTGGGGGGGGAGAAGAGAGAAACTGGGGGGGGAGAAGAGAGAAACTGGGGGGGGGGAGAAGAGAGAAACTGAGGGGGGGGGGAGAAGAGAGAAACTGAGGGGGGGATAAGAGAAACTGAGGGGGGGATAAGAGAGAAACTGAGGGGGGGATAAGAGAGAAACTGAGGGGGGGGGAGAGAAGAGAGAAACTAGGGGGGGGGAGAAGAGAGAGAAACTGGGGGGGGGGGAAGAGAGAGAAACTGGTGGGGGGTGGGGGAAGAGAGAGAAACTGGGGGGGGGGGGGAAGAGAGAGAAACTGGTGGGGGGGGGGGAAGAGAGAGAAACTGGGGGGGGGGGGGAAGAGAGAAACTGGGGGGGGGGGGGGGAAGAGAGAAACTGGGGGGGGGGGAAGAGAGAAACTGGGGGGGGGGGGGAAGAGAGAAACTGGGGGGGGGGGGGAAAGAGAGAGAGAGGAACTGCAAGGGGTTGAGTGAGAGGTGGGGAAACAGAAAAAGGGCAAGTTAAAAAAAAATCAGACAAGATGAGACCGAAACGGAGAGAGAAACAATGAGGTGAACAAGACAGTGTTAGCGAGAGTGGGTGAGAGAGAGAAAGGGTGTGGAGTGTAAGAGATTGAGAGGGAGGCAGACTGGGAGAGAGACAATGTGAAACGATGCGAGAGAGACAATGTGAAACGATGCAAGAGAGACAGAGTGAAAAAGACAGCGTGTGAGACAGAGACACAGAGTGAGACAGAACAGAGGCACGGAGGTAGAGAGAGTGAGAGAGACAGAGACAGAGAAAAAGGCAAATCAAGTGAGTGAGACAGGGTGAGAGGGGGAGGAAGAGAGAGAAAGCGAGAGAGGGGGACAAAGTCAGAGAAAGAGTAGGCCATTGAGGGGGAGGGGGAGAGGGACACAGAGGGCAAGAGTGAGATAGAGAGACAGAGATAGTGTGGGACCAGGAGACAGGCAGAGCAAGAACAGCAGTGACAGTGGGAGGGAGGTAGAGAGAGAGAGAGAGATCGTGCAGAGTTCAAGAGGGGGAGACAGTGAGTGACAGCACGAGAGAGACCGATGAAGAGAGGACAGGAGAGTGAGAGAGAGTGTGAAACAGTCATAGACATGTAAACATGGAGACAGGCCTGTCGCTCCAACCTGTCCATACCGACCAGATATCCTAAATTAATCTAGTCCCATTTGCCAGCACCCGGCCCATATCCCTCTAAACCCTTCCTATTCATGTACCCATCCAGATGCCTCTTAAATGTTGTCATTGTACCAGCCTACACCACTTCCTCTGGCAGCTCATTCCATACACGCACCACCCTCTGGGTGAAAAAGTTACCTCTTAGATCCCTTTTATATCTTTCCCCTCTCACCCTAAACCTATGCCCCTCTAGTTCGGGACTCCCTGACCCCAGGGAAAATACCTTGTCTATTTATCTTATCCATACCCATGATTTTGTAAACCTCTATAAGGTCACCCCTCAGCCTCCGATGCTCCAGGGAAAACAGCCCCAGCCTGTTCAGCCTCTCCCTGGAGCTCAAACCCTCCAACCCTGGCAACATCCTTGTAAATCTTTTCTGAACCCTTTCAAGTTTCACAACATCTTTCTGATAGGAAGGAGACCAGAATTGCACGCAATATTCCAACAGTGGCCTAACCAATGTCCTATACAGCTGCAACATGACCTCCCAACTCCTGTACTCAATACTCTGACCAATAAAGGAAAGCATACCAAACGCCACCTTCACTATCCTATCTACCTGCAACTCCACTTTCAAGGAGCTATGAGCCTGCACTCCAAGGTCTCTTTGTTCAGCAACATTCCTAGGACCTTACCATTAAGTGTATAAGTCCTGCTAAGATTTGCTTTCCCAAAATGCAGCACCTCGCATTTATCTGAATTAAACTCCATCTCTCACTTCTCAGCCCATTGGCCCAGATCCTGTTGTAATCTGAGGTAACCCTCTTCGCTGTCCACTACACCTCCAATTTTGGTGCCATCTGCAAACGTACTAACTATAACCCCCAGGTTCACATCCAAATCATTGCTATTTATGACATAAAGCACCAATCCTTGTGGCACTCCACTGGTCACAGGCCTCCAGTCTGAGAAACAACCCTCCTACACCACCCTTTGAGCCAGTTCTGTATTCAAATTGCTAGTTCTCCCTGTATTCCATGAGATCTAACCTTGCTAGTCAGTCTCCCATGGGGAACCTTGTCGAATGCCTTACTGAAGTCCATATAGATCACATCTACTGCTCTGCCCTCATCAATCTTCTTTGTTGCTTCTTCAAAAAACTCAATCAAGTTTGTGAGACATGATTTCCCATGCACAAAGCCATGCTGACTATCCCGAATCAGTCCTTGACTTTCCAAATACATGTACATCCTGTCCCTCGGGATTCTCTCCAACAACTTGCCCACCACCGAGGTCAGGCTCACCGGTCTATAGTTCCCTGGCTTGTCTTTACCACCCTTCTTAAACAGTGGCACCACGTTTGCCAACCTCCAGTCTTCCGGCACCTCACCTGTGACTATCGATGTTACAAATATCTCAGCAAGGGGCCCAGCCATCACTTCCCTAGATTCCCACAGAGTTCTAGGATACACCGGATCAGCTCCTGGGGATTTATCCAGCTTTATATGTTTTAAGACAACTAGCACTTCCCCCTCTGTAATCTGGACATTTTTCAAGACATCACCATCTATTTCCCTACAGTCTATATCTTCCATGTCCTTCTCTATAGTAAACACGAATGTAAAATATTCGTTTAATATCACCCCATCTCCTGCAGCTCCACACAAAGGCCGCCTTGCTGATCTTTGAGGGGCGCTATTCTCTCCCTAGTTACCCTTTTGCCCTTGGTTAGCACCGCTGCCTCACAGCACCAGGAGCCAGAGTTCAATTCCAGGAGTTTGCACATTCTCCCCGTATCTGTGTGCGTTTCCTCCGGGTGCTCCGGTTTCCTCCTACAGTCCAAAGATGTGCAGGTCAGGGTGAATGGGCCATGCTAAATTGCCTGTAGTGTTAGGTGCAATAGTCAGGGGTGAATATAGGGAAATGGGTCCAGGATGGTTACTCTTCGGAGGGTCGGTGTGGACTTGTTGGGCTGAAGGGCCTGTTTCCACACTGTAGGGAATCTAATCTTAACGTAATTGTAAAAACCCTTTGGATTCTCCTTAACCCTGCGAAAGCTATCTCACCTCCCATTTTCACCCAGCTGATTTCCTTAAGTACACTCCTGCCTTTACACGCGACTAGACATTCACCCGAACTCTGCTCTCTAGACCTGACAGATGTGACACAGAGAGTAGACATCCTCGAGGCATTATCACTAGACTGTTAATCCAGAGAGCCAGGGAATGTTCTGGGGACCCAGGTTCGAATCCCTCCATGGATTTGAATTCAATAATAATCCAGAATTAAGAGTCTAATGATGGCCACAAAACCGATTGTAAGGAAAGGCCATCTGGTTTAGTCATGTCCCTTACGCAGTCTGGGCCTACACGTGACTCCAGACCCACAGCGATGTGATCGACTCTTAACTGCCCTCTGGGCAATTAAGGATGGGCAATAAGTGCTGGCCTAGCCAGTGACACCTTGTCTCGTGAATAAGTGAAGAGAGGGAGAGTGAAAGAGAGGGTGGGGGTGGGGAGAGCAAGAGAGAGAAGTGAGTGTGCAAGAGATGCACAGGGAAAGACTGCGAGCATGAAACAGTGAGAGACAGAATGAAGAAAAACCAGAGAGAGATACCAAATGAGAGAATGTGGAAGAGTGTGGGACGGAGAAAGGAACACAGTATGAGAGGGGGAGAGGGGGAGAGGACACGCACGGGAAAACAAAGGGCATAATTGTAAAGGCGGAGCAGGAGGGGCCTGAGGGTGTGCGCGCGGAGATTGAGAGCACAGTGAACAAACCATACACCATCCTGGAACACAGTCCCACAGCAAGGTGGTGATGCTAAACTGGTATAAAACCGCGGCTTGGCATCGTTGGAATGGGGCATTCAGTTCTGGGCGCCACACGACTAGGGCGTCGGAGAGGGTGCACAGGGAAGATTCAGAAGATTGCCTGCAGGAATGAGGAGCTTCAGTGAACATGGACAGCAGAGACTGTTCTCGGGGGGGGGGGGGGGGGGGGGGGGGGAGTGAATGCATTCGGAATCATGAGGGACACAGTAGAATATCTCAAGGAGAGGTGGGATGGCACTGCCCCATTGCCAAGGGGCAATCAATGGACCTCCATTGGGGGGGGGGGGGAAGAAGGGGAGAGAGGGAAACTGCCGTGGCAAACAGCAGTGATGCATCACAGCTGGAGGCAGGGGGCGCAAAACCGCGGTGGTGGCTAGCGGAATGTCAACTCGACTGGTCACTCTGGGACAGAGAGGGTGTTCTTTGTGACGGGTGGCGAC
Organism: Chiloscyllium plagiosum; assembly: GCF_037043375.1. Classification (NCBI taxonomy): domain Eukaryota; kingdom Metazoa; phylum Chordata; class Chondrichthyes; order Orectolobiformes; family Hemiscylliidae; genus Chiloscyllium; species Chiloscyllium plagiosum. The sequence continues at coordinate 10,439,219 of NW_028270184.1, read as the reverse complement.
CAGCATCTTACCATCGTTTAGAAAGCCCCACCTGGGTTCACTTAATGGCTCCTTTTGGGGGGGGGGGGGGGGGGGGGGAACCCAACGCAGTCACCTCCCCATCGCTCCCCGAGATAACCGGGCAAGTCCCTGGGCTGCTGACCGGTGGGAGGCTTACAAAGCAGAGTCCAAGCAAACCAGCACATTGGTTGATCCGGTGCCTTTATTACAATATATTGAGTTACGGATGTATGGACAGACCACTGGCCGGGCACAGATCACCTTCAAAGGGTGCAAAGGGGGTTGGAGGGTCGGGGGGGTGGGGTGAGGATACAGAATGGTCATTCCCTGCGCCCCCCCCCCCCCCCCGCCCCCCCTTTGCTGGTTATCGGGAGGGGAGGGGAAGGTGGTGACACACTGACCCAGGAACTGCCTAAGGGGTCACTGACCCCCCCCCCCCCCCCCCAGGTATGTGCCTGGAAGGACATGGTGTGGCTTCACCCGGCACCAACCCCTGCCAGCTCCTTCCATTCATCCACTTTGCTGGCCATCGAAATGTTTTCACTGCATTAACACTTTAAAATGTATGAAACCCTTTAGCTCCAAACAGTCTAACACACAATAGTTCTTGAACGCATAACAATCTTTTTTTTTAATATATAAACACATAAAATTACTTTGTATAGACATCACTAGATCTCCGTGCTCACCGCACCGCCCTCCCACCCCCCCCCCAACCCCTGATTTACTTTAGCACCCAGAGCCTGCAGTCTCTATCCCAACCTCACATCCACACTCGTTCCTCTACCCCCTGCCCCTCCTTCAACGCTCTCAGCTTCCTGCTATGACTGCCCCAGGATCTGGTGTGCAACCGGGTTATTATGCTCCCTTCCCACTGAGAGACAGCGACAGGGGGAGCGACAGGGGGAGCGACAGGGGGAGCGACAGGGGGAGCGACAGGGGGAGCGACAGGGGGAGCGACAGGGGGAGCGACAGGGGGAGCGACAGGGGGAGCGACAGGGGGAGCGACAGGGGGAGCGACAGGGGGAGCGACAGGGGGAGCGACAGGGGGAGCGACAGGGGGAGCGACAGGGGGAGCGACAGGGGGAGCGACAGGGGGAGCGACAGGGGGAGCGACAGGGGGAGCGACAGGGGGAGCGACAGGGGGAGCGACAGGGGGAGCGACAGGGGCCAGTCAGAGGAAGCACTCAAACATTCAAGGGCATCCCAGCAACACCTCCATCCTCCGCGCCCCCCCACTGGCTCTTCCGCTTGGCAAAGACGGACTCGGTTCCGATCACCATCTCCAGGGTCTCACCTGCTTTGCCAGTCTCTCTCTCGCTGGCCCGCAAAGGTCAAGTGAGGAAGGGGTCACCTCAGTGAGAAGCACCAACATCAATGCTGCCAGTCTGGAGTGCAGGGTCACAAATGTAATGGCGGATTTCCTGAACAAGCACCCCCCCCCCCCCGCTCTGTGCGAGTGAGACCTAGCCTTCAGGATATGGGGAACACAACCCCACCCGGAATCAAGGCAGGAGCAACTTTCAACTGATCCTCCGAGGGTCCCGAGTCTGCACCCCTAGGCTGGCAGTGGGGTCCTTGAGTGGGAACTGTCTGGGGAGATGGTGGTGGGGAGCGGGCACCTGATTCGGGTGGGTGGGTACGGGCAATGCCAAAAGCCTGCCTGGGGGGGGAGGGGAGAGGAGGAGGTGGCAATTGCCATGTTGCCCCGTACCAGAAGAGGGGCTGGGCTTAGAGGGAGAAGCCGGGGGTGGAGGGGGAGGTGAAGGAGAGATGGCGAGAGCGTTACCGAGAGACCCTGAACTGTGTCCCCCACACCGGCCGGGGTTGGGGGGGGGGGGGGTTAACGGCAACCACAGAGCGCCGACAAGTCCCATCGGGTGTTTGCGGATGAAAAGGAAGAGAGACTGGGGGGGGGGGGGGGGGGGGGGGAGGGGGGGGAGTTGGGGAAGGATCAGGAGGTGGGAAGGCATCTGCAGAGAGCACAGCTTGTAGTGACGCACGTCTCGGGGAGGGCGGGGTCCGTCTTGGACACACACCCTGCACCCCCCCCCCCCCCCCCTCCATTTCCCACCTGCCAAACACCAAAGCGCCCTTGTCTGGGGCACCCCCCGCCCCCCGCACCATTTGGGGAGAGGGGATGGGGACGTGCCCGACACCATGCTCACACCCCATAACTCTCGGATAACCTTTGACCTCCACCCCAACACCATCACTGCAGGGGGCGGGGCAGGAGGGAGAGGCAGCTCCTGGAGAACTCCCCTGACCTGAGCAGGCAGCTGGGGTGGGGGGAGGCAGGCAGGAGGAGCCCCAGGGACGGTCCTCAGACAATCCCACTCCGTTTCGTTCGGGGACCGTTACTGAACGGTCTCGGGACGGGCCAGGGCGGTATTTTACAAGCACGAAGCAGTCGGTTGGACTCTGCCCCCTCACCCCTGACCCCAGGCACACATACACACACACACACGCTGAACAGGAAACATGAGCGTCTCATACTGCCCTTGGGTGGGGGCAACGAGCTGAGTGAATAGCCATGCAGTGCCACTGGTGCCTGTCGATACCTCCCCCCCCCACTGGGGCTGCTCCTGGGCACTCGAGGGGTGGGGGGAGAGCGAAGGAGAGGGTGGGGGTGGGGTGCGGGAAGGGAAGACGAGAACGAACCACGACCACCCGCTGCCTTTTCTCCGTCCGTCAGGGAGGTGGGGCCCGCGCCCAGTGGAGCTGCCAGCGGAGACTCGGGCAGGGCACACAGGGAGGGAGGGAGGGAGGGAGGGAGGGTTAACCTGTGCCCGATGTGAGCTGTCAGCTGTCAGCAGGGCTGTTGCTGCTGCATCCTGGTGGGCGGGAGAAAAGAGAAAAAGGAGGGAGAGGTCAGAGTCATACAGATGTACAGCACGGAAACAGACCCTTCGGCCCAACCCATCCATGCTGACCAGATATCCCAACCCAATCTAGTCCCACCTGCCAGCACCCGGCCCATATCCCTCCAAACCCTTCCTATTCATATACCCATCCAAATGTCTCTTAAATGTTGCAATTGTACCAGCCTCCACCACTTCCTCTGGCAGCTCATTCCATACACGTACCACCCTCTGTGTGAAAAAGTTGCCCCTTAGATCTCTTGTATCTTTCCCTTCTCACCCTAAATCTATGCCCCTCTAGTTCTGGACTCCCCGACCCCAGGGAAAAGACTGCCTATTTAACCTATCCATGCCCCCTCAATTTTGTAAATCTCTATAAGCTCACCCCTCAGCCTCCGACGCTCCAGGGAAAATAGTCCCAGCCTGTTCAGCCTCTCCCTGTAGCTCAAACCCTCCAACCCTGGCAACATCCTTGTAAATCTTTTCTGAACCCTTTCAAGTTTCACAACATCTTTCCGATAGGAAGGAGACCAGAATTGCACGCAATATTCCAACAGTGGCCTGACCAATGTCCTGTACAGCTGCAACATGACCTCCCAACTCCTGTACTCAATACTCTGACCAATAAAGGAAAGCATACCAAACGCCTTCTTCACTATCCTATCTACCTGCGACTCCACTTTCAAGGAACTATGAACCTGCACTCCAATGTCTCTTTGTTCAGCAACACTCCCCAGGACCTTACCATTAAGTGGATAAGTCCCGCTAAGATTTGCTTTCCCAAAATGCAGCACCTCGCATTTATCGGAATTAAACTCCATCTGGCACTTCTCAGCCCATTGGTCCAGATCCTGTTGTAATCTGAGGTAACCCTCTTCGCTGTCCACTACACCTCCAATTTTGGTGTCATCTGCAAACTTACTACCTGTACCTCTTACACTCACATCCAAATCATTTATATAAATGACAGTGACACCCTGAACCCAACACACTCAGCGGGGCAGGGGAAAGCTGAGAAAGAGGGACATCCCCCCCACCCCTCACTCACTGCTCCTCACCACCCTCCCTGTCCAGCCCGACCCCTTCCCTCCCTCCCTCATCCTCAGGCAGACACAGCTCAACCCGGACTCCGAACACTAAGGGATTCAGGAATGGCACAGGAAGGCTGGGGGTGGGGTGGCCCGCCATATTTGTCTGCGCTGGCGCCAGGAGGGGGGGGGGGGGGGCCCTGCATGTTGACATCAGAGTACAGGCACGAAGAGGTTAGGCACACTCGCGCTCAGCCTCGACCTGGCGGGCCGTGCCCAGGTCTGGAGGACGACGGCTTTAGGCGCAGGAAGGGGACGGGAGAACGGTTAGATTGGAGGCTGCCGAGATTGTTCCTGGTGGAGGGGATTCGCGGACGATGCTCGATAGGGTTCAGGCGGCACCCGTCGGCAGAAAGGAGGAGACCCAGAGGGCACCGATTTAAGGAGACCGGTGGGAAAGGTTCCTCACGCGGCGTGCGGTTGGGATCCAGAACACGCTGCCCAACAGCGCCTTGGGTGGGTTGGGGGGGGGGGGAAAGAAAGCAGCCAAAAGGAAACAAACTACAGGGAAGGGAGCAAGGGGAGTGAGATGTGACACACCTCTCCTGCCTGGAGCCAGTAGCAACTGGGTGGGCCAAATGGTCTCTGCTACGATTGCACGACTCAATGGCTCCCCCACAGGCAGTCACCACTCACAACGTGTCCTAACGGGGAAGTGCTTCCTCAGAAGCGGAAGGTCAGGGAGCAGGAGGAACCAAAGCTCAAAGAGCACAAAGGCGCAGATTAAACCCACTGATGGAAGACTCGGAGCCGATCGCGGAGAGTTATCCGGATCGGGGACAGCTCAACCGGAAACGGGGGCGGGAGACAACTCCAGAAGGAAATTTTTGGGGCTGGAGATGGGTTCTGGAGGATGAGGAACTGACAGGGTCACGGCTTGGTGTCAAAGGGAGACCTTGGGGCTGGGGTCCTCAAGCAACATGAAACACAGCTCAATGATCTCTTCCTGTCAGATCACCTTTCTGTCAGTCTGCACAACGCATTAGTTGGGGGATCAGCTGAACAACTATGCAGTTTTGTACCCCCCCCCCTTCCCTCCTTCTTACACACACACACAGAGAAAGGAAGGCCAAGAGGGAATTCATTCGAGTTTAAAACTGCAGAGGTTTTCAGTAATTCCTCTGTTTGCCCCAGGCCCTGAGGCTGTGGAAGCAGTGACAAAGGTCAGCAGTTAAACCCATTCACTGTGACAGACAGGTGAAAGGTGGGAGGGGTGCTGGTGGGTCGACACCAATTCACCGGTGTTAAGGGAAAACAGAATAAATATCTGAAAGGGAGGCTCTCAGAGTTAGTGTGAGCAGGGCAGTGGGGTTAGTTTGGGGATTGATACAGGGCTATGGGGAGAGGGCGGGGCAGTGGGGTTAGTTTGGGGATTGATACAGGGCTATGGGGAGAGAGTGGGACAGTGGGATTAGTTTGGGGATTGATACAGGGCTATGGGGAGAGAGTGGGACAGTGGGATTAGTCTGGGGACTGATACAGGGCTATGGGGAGAGAGTGGGGCAGTGGGATTAGTTTGGGATTGATACAGGACTATGGGGAGAGAGTGGGACAGTGGGATTAGTTTGGGGATTGATACAGGGCTATGGGGAGAGAGTGGGACAGTGGGATTAGTTTGGGGATTGATGCAGGGCTATGGGGAGTGGGGCAGTGGGATTAGTTTGGGGATTGATGCAGGGCTATGGGGAGAGAGTGGGGCAGTGGGGTTAGTTTGGGGACTGATACAGGGCAATGGGGAGAGAGAGTGGGGCAGTGGGATTAATTTGGGATTGATACAGGGCTATGGGGAGTGGGGCAGTGGGATTAGTTTGGGGATTGATGCAGGGCTATGAGGAGAGAGTGGGGCAGTGGGGTTAGTTTGGGGACTGATACAGGGCAATGGGGAGAGAGAGTGGGACAGTGGGATTAGTTTGGGATTGATACAGGGCTATGGGGAGAGATTGGGGCAGTGGGATTAGTTTACGGATTGATACAGGGCTATGGGGAGAGTGGGACAGTGGAATTAGTTTAGGGATTGATACAGGGCTATGGGGAGAGAGTGGGGCAGTGGAATTAGTTTATGGATTGATACAGGGCTATGGGGAGAGTGGGGCAGTGGGATTAGTTTGGGGATTGATACAGGGCTATGGGGAGAGAGTGGGACAGTGGGATTAGTTTGGGGATTGATACAGGGCAATGGGGAGAGAGTGGGACAGTGGGATTAGTTTGGGGATTGATACAGGGCTATGGGGAGAGAGTGGGACAGTGGGATTAGTTTGGGGATTGATACAGGGCTATGGGGAGAGAGTGGGACAGTGGGATTAGTTTGGGGATTGATACAGGGCTATGGGGAGAGAGTGGGACAGTGGGATTAGTTTGGGGATTGATACAGGGCTATGGGGAGAGAGTGGGACAGTGGGATTAGTTTGGGGATTGATGCAGGGCTATGGGGAGAGAGTGGGACAGTGGGATTAGTTTGGGGATTGATACAGGGCTATGGGGAGAGAGTGGGACAGTGGGATTAGTTTGGAATCGACACAGGCCTATGGGGAGAGTGTCGGGCAGTGGGATTAATACAGGACTGCACTACAAGTAACTAGAATGGGCCATCAAACATCGGGTGAAACTAACAGGGGATCTCGGCAGGGCAATCAGACTCACCTTCCGGATCATCGCCGTCCAGGCTGGGGGCTGGCCCCCATATCCGAACCGTGCCATCGTCGGAGGCGCTGGCCAGCATGGAGGGGATCTGTGGGTTCCAGCTGACACAGTTAACGGTGCGGGTGTGGCCCGTCAGCTCGGCCACAGGGAGCTCACTCTTTCTGTGCCAGATGTAGACTTTGTGGTCTGCGCAAACAAGCAGAAGGGGGGTGGGGTCCGGGTTGTGGAAAAACACAACTCTGGAAACAGTGGCAAGCGAACAAACGCGCATCGCTGGAGCGCCCCTCGCACCATTGCGGAACGCCCCCGAAGTCGGTTTGGGGAGACGAGCAACCCAGGAAACATGGCGGCCCATCGACGCACAGCGAGCTGCCACCAATAGCCAAATAATAATCACTGATTAAAGTCACGCTTTAAAGACTTAGCCCCGCCGAACACGCAGGAGCACCCGCCGGGTTACGCTCGAGGCTCACCACAGAACCAGAACAGGGTTTCTGTTTCACATCTCATTTGAAAAGCCAACTTCTCCCACAGTGGAAGCGCGCCCCCCCCCCCAGGCGTGAGCTGCGCCACACGTGCCGCGACGTCCAGGCTCAAGTCAGAGCGACAGCGGGCTACTCAACTGAAGCAGGCATCGCGGACAACTGAGAGCTCTGCCCCTGCACTAACAGGGAGAGCAAACCCTTGAATCCCAATCCCCTCACTGAAAACAAAAACCATTCCTGGCCGTTTCTTCCCAGGGACTCCCGCCTTCGCTTCAATTCCATTCCCCTCCCCCGACTCCCCCAGCACCACTCACCTTCACTCCCGCTGGCGATGAAATCCTCACTCATGCCGCCGAGACACGAGTGAATGGTGTAGAAACCCTGGGTGACGCCCTGGTATTTCTGCAGTAACACCCGGTCCTGTAAGTCCCAGAGATGGACCCCCTGAAAGCAGGAGGAGGAGGAGGAGAGACACAGGAAGTGTGTGTATTAGTGGAAAGGTGAAGGCGGGGAAAAAAGCTTGACGAAGCGCATCCACTCTCTCCAAGCACAGGTAAGAGGTGTAGACCATTCGGCCTCTCAAACCTGCTTGGCCACATTCAGGACTAACCTCAGGACGGCCTCAGTCTCCCCCTGCCCAAGCCCACCCTGGATATACTCAATGACTCAGATTCCACTGCTCCCAGGTGGACCCTCCAAAAAGGAAATGCCTCTTCGCTTTCATTTGGAACTGTGCGCCCCGCAGTTTCTTGACATCAACCCAAAGGATGTGCAGGTTAGGGTGGATTGGCCGTGCTAAATTGTCCCACAGTGCCCAGGGATGTGCAGGTTAGGGTGGATTGGCCGTGCTAAATTGTCCCATAGTGCCCAGGGATGTGCAGGTTAGGGTGGATTGGCCGTGCTAAATTGTCCCATAGTGCCCAGGGATGTGCAGGTTAGGGTGGATTGGCCGTGCTAAATTGTCCCATAGTGCCCAGGGATGTGCAAGTTAGGGTGGATTGGCCGTGCTAAATTGTCCCATAGTGCCCAGGGATGTGCAGGTTAGGGTGGATTGGCCGTGCTAAATTGTCCCATAGTGCCCTGGGATGTGCAGGTTAGGGTGCATTGGCTGTGCTAAATTGTCCCATAGTGCCCAGGGATGTGCAGGTTAGGGTAGATTGGCCGTGCTAAATTGTCCCATAGTGTCCAGGGATGTGCAGGTTAGGGTGGATTGACCGTGCTAAATTGCCCCATAGTGCCCAGGGATGTGCAGGTTAGGGTGGATTGGCCGTGCTAAATTGTCCCATAGTGCCCAGAGATGTGCAGGTTAGGGTGGATTGGCCGTGCTAAATTGTCCCATAGTGCCCAGGGATGTGCCGGTTCGGGTGGGATTAGGCACGGTGAAATGCAGAGTTGCAGGGATAGGGCAGGGATGGTGGCTCTGGGCGGGATGCTCTTTGGAGGATCAGTGTGGACCCAATGGAATGAATGGCCTGCTTCCACAGTGCAGGGATTCGTGGATTCTCGACGCAGCAGGACTGCATCGCTGTGCCATTCCAGGCCCTTTGCGATAAGACCCTCGATTGCAATCACTAAGGGATTGGCTGCTGCACTACGAAGGGAAGGTGTGTGTGTGTGTGTCTGTCTGTATGCTGGCGATCAAACCCCGAACCCCGTGCACGCGGACACTCCGAGGCTCACCTGTGTGGCGACGTTGAGCAAGGCTAACCGTCCGTTTCTGGAAACCGTGAAAGACATGACGGGATGGTCCTCTTGGACGCTGTGAGCAAACGCATGGAGGAAGAGAGTCCAATCAGTTAGAGGCAGAGGGGTCACACTGTGGGGTCACTGCCGAGCTAATGGTGTGAAAGGAGTCTCTGGGAGTGGTCAAGGGCCAGTGCACACAGGCACCAAATTCCTCTGCAAGACAGCACTCTCCCTCATAGACCAATGTGCTGTGCAATTTCTAACTCTCATTTGTCATGTAAACTTCCTACGTAAACATGTCACACTGCAATGGTACAATTCTGAGTGATGTCAAAACAGTGGGACATATTTGCGTGTGAAGTTGCCATAATAAACAAGGCAGACCCAAGACCCTCCTCTGACAGCTTAAAGACAGATTGCCATTCTACTAACTTTTTCCTGCAATTATTGCTCCCTGGACCGAGGTGTCAGTGCGTTCCCTGGTCAGGAACACTCCCTTGGGACAGACACCCGCCAGAAGATGGAAGCTCACGAAAGGAAAAACAGAGGCGGTGGTGGGGGGGGGGGGGGGCTCTGGGGAAAATCAGCAGGGCCAGGAATGGGACTAACTGGACAACAGCCGACGCAGACAACCAAGCCAAACAGAGTGTCTTTGGGCTGTATGTTTGCACTGAAGGAGGGTTTAGTTTACACAGGACACATTGTCGTGACCCTGCAACGTCAGGGTTGAGGTTTGGAGAGCACAACATGGCGAGATTGTAAATCTGCTCCCACAGCAGCAAAACATCACCGCAAATCCTTCAGCTGCTGCTCTGCACCAGACGGTTATTATCATACAGTGGCACGGATGGAGCTAAACGGTCGAGGGCTGTACCACTACCTTGTCACCTTTTTGCTCACCTCACATCCAAGGTCATTTGAACGCTACCGCCTTGTGTTTGGATTATGCACTGACAGCATTAATGGGAGGACCAACACACCCGCCCAGAGGATAGGGGCTTGCACAGCAGAAACTCCGCGCCGATTCGGCAGATGGGAGTCAGTGGGACGGGAACTTTCAGGAGCTCGGTAAGCGATGATCTTCTCCGGAGAGACAGACTGATCAACATAGAGGGAGCTTTACTATATCTAACCCAGTGCTGGAACTGTCCTTGGAGTGCTTGATGGGGACAGTGCACAGAGAGCTTTACTTTCAGTGTAAGAGAGTCCAGTCAGCTTTATTTTCAGTTTAAAACAGTAGAGAAGCTTTACTCTGTATCTAACCCTGTGCTGTCCCTGTCCTGGGGAGTGTTTGATGGAGGACAGTGTAGAGGGAGCTTTACTCTGTATCTAACCCTGTGCTGTCCCTGTCCTGGGGAGTGTTTGATGGAGGACAGTGTAGAGAGAGCTTTACTCTGTATCTAACCCCGTGCTGTCCCTGTCCTGGGGAGTGTTTGATGGAGGACAGTGTAGAGGGAGCTTTACTCTGTATCTAACCCTGTGCTGTCCCTGTCCTGGGGAGTGTTTGATGGAGGACAGTGTAGAGAGAGCTTTACTCTGTATCTAACCCCGTGCTGTCCCTGTTTTGGGGAGCGTTTGATGGGGGACAGTGTAGAGGGAGCTTTACTCTGTATCTAACCCCGTGCTGTCCCTGTCCTGGGAAGTGTTTGATGGGGGACAGTGTAGAGGGAACTTTACTCTATCTAACCCCATGCTGTCCCTGTCCTGGGGAGTGTTTGATGGGGGACAGTGTAGAGGGAGCTTTACTCTGTATCTAACCCCATGCTGTCCCTGTTCTGGGGAGCGTTTGATGGATGACAGTGTAGAGGGAACTTTACTCTGTATCTAACCCCGTGCTGTCCCTGTCCTGGGGAGTGTTTGTTGGGGGGGACAGTGTAGAGGAAGCTTTACTCTGTATCTAACCCCGTGCTGTCCCTATCCTGGGGAGTATTTGATGGGGGACAGTGTAGAGGCAGCTGTACTCTGTATCTAACCCTGTGCTGTCCCTGTCCTGGGGAGTGTTTGATGGGGGACAGTGTAGAGGGAGCTTTACTCTGTATCTAACCCCGTGCTGTCCCTGTCCTGGGGAGTGTTTGATGGGGGGACAGTGTAGAGGGAGCTTTACTCTGTATCTAACCCCGTGCTGTCCCTGTCCTGGGGAGTGTTTGATGGGGGACAGTGTAGAGGGAGCTTTATTCTGTATCTAACCCCGTGCTGTCCCTGTCCTGGGGAGTGTTTGATGGGGGGGACAGTGTAGAGGGAGCTGTACTCTGTATCTAACCCCGTGCTGTCCCTGTCCTGGGGAGTGTTTGATGGGGGACAGTGTAGAGGGAGCTGTACTCTGTATCTAACCCCGTGCTGTCCCTGTCCTGGGGAGTGTTTGATGGGGGACAGTGTAGAGGGAGCTGTACTCTGTATCTAACCCCGTGCTGTCCCTGTCCTGGGGAGTGTTTGATGGGGGGACAGTGTAGAGGGAGCTTTACTCTGTATCTAACCCCGTGCTGTCCCTGTCCTGGGGAGTGTTTGATGGGGGACAGTGTAGAGGGAGTTTTACTCTGTATCTAACCCCATACTCTCCCTGCCCCGGGAGTGTTTGATGGAGTTGGTAACAAGGGAATTTTATTTTCTGTTTCCTTTCCATTTTTAACAGAGTAGAGGGAACTTTACTCTAACACTGTGCTGGGCCTACCCTGAGAAAGTTCAATGGGGATAGTGTCGAGACATCATTACTTTCAGTTCAAAAGCGTTGAGAGTGTTTAACTCTGTATGTAAACCCTGGATGTTACTGCCCTGGACATGTATGAATGGGACAGTATGGAGGGAGTTTTACTCTGCACTGAGACTTTCCTCTCATGTGGAATTGTGCTCAATGTTACAACAAGCTCCACTGCTTTGGGAGGGACAGTGGATCGAGATTTACCTTGTCCCAGAGCATTCCTCTTCCTTTGGGAAATGACTGCACTTGGGGTGCGATTGTACAGTCACTTGCCAATCTGACCGAAGGCAGGCCTGGGCCTAGTGGTAAACAACACTGGCTATTTGACTGTGAGGTGCATCGGCGTGGAGCTCAATCTCTCTTTATTTGGAAAATGCACACACAGCTGCTGCAGCACTAGCGAGAGATCTTCCCTCTCTACCCTCCAGGGCAGTATAACTGACTGTAATGCACCGAGTTTCAGTCGCAGTTAACTGATCTGGAAAGGAAACGACATTTCACCACTCAGGATGAATCAAAGCACTTATGGACCGCTGGAACATGTGATGATGCTGTGGCTTTGAGGTGTGTTTATCCTAGCTTCTTTTAGAGAGATTGGGGACAGGTGCCTAGCAGTCAATGAGAAGACAAACAACTTGCAAAGCCTGGGGTGTTGTCTTTTTTTTTTAAAAAAAGGCTGGAACAATTGAAGCAGCCTGAACGGGTGTGGTCAAGTTCCCAGCCACAGAACCAGGGATTTTTTTTTTAGTTTTTGGTAGTGGTCGCGGTTGGAGACTTGAAGTTGAAGCAATTTTTTCCCCCCTCTCTCGATTACAGCTCGTTCTGCCAGAACGTGACAGGTGCGTTCCTCTGTAACACTGGGCTACAGAAAATGGCGCTAAGATGTTACAACCCTCCAGCAGAAAGTTGGCGCTATCCAAACTCACCAATCGCATTGACAAAATGCATGTCACGCCAGAGCGGCCAGTACAGCCAAAAGCTGGGGGTTCTCTTCCTGGGATGCCAGATCGCACGGCAGACTAAAATCGGTTTTCCGAATTTGCCTTCTGCCAAGGGTGTGTTGATGGGAATGTTACTATGCTGGAACAGTTAATTAGTAATAGCTGCTGTATCGATCATTCTGCTAACTTTTCCAATAGAGTTGTTTTTTTCCTTTTGTTGCATTTTCACTACAGAGTTTGAATAAATTGCGTTTGGCTTAATGTCGCATATTTTGACCAACTGAACGACGTCTGGAACACAGCACCTGGCTGCCTTTAAAATAAGAGAAAGCTACTTTCTGAATATAGTTTGAGGGGGTCTGGCCTGGACCATAACAAGCACTTTTCGGAAGGAAACGCTGCGTGAGGTGAGCTCTCACAAACAGCAACGCCTGAGCTTTCAGAACTGACGCCGGTTAGTGGGGGATGGATCTCGGGCGTAGGGGCACAGACAGTGTGGCTCTCCCGCGGTCCTGGCTGAGCCCAGACTGTGGGACCCATGTCCCTGGAGCGGAACGCGACCCCCCCACCCTCGGAGCGCGGTGCCAGCGTGCAGCGCACCCCAACAACATTCAAGCGTTCATATCCAAGACTGTGTCATCACAGTGAGGGGGACGCTGACCGCACCGTGAGCTCGAGAACATTTTGTCTGCGCTCTGACCACTTAAACTGTCAAGCCGCAGCTCAAGGTCAGGCTGGGACTCGGTACGTGGCGGGAGAGCGGGGAGACGGCTGTCTTCAGAACTCTGAGGCCAACATGGCGGGCTGGGAGGAAGTGGGGTAGGCTGGGTGTCATCACCGCCTTGAAGAGAAATCTGGAAGGTTATACCAACAGCAAGGGATATGGGTTCAAAGCTGATTAATTTAGGATATATCTGGCTGGCACGGACTGGTTGGACCAAAAGGTCTGACTCCACGTCGTACAACTCTATGAGCTGCCAGAGGAAGTGGTGGAGGCTGGTACAATGACAACATTTAAAAGGCATCTGGATGGGTATATGAATAGAAAGGGTTTGGAGGGATATGGGCCAGGTGCTGGCAAATGGGACTCGATTAAGTTGGAATACCCAGTCAGCATGGACGAGTTGGACCGAACGGCCTATTTCCGTGCTGTACATCTCTATGACTCTATGGTCAGTATGGAGGGACTGGGCCGAAGGGCCTGTTTCCGTGCTGTGCAGTTCCATGACTCGAGCTATGTCCCCAGCCAGCACCAGCGACAGTCTAGCTCACGACCACACGGTGGGATCCAGCTGTGCACAAAGAATAGGAGAGGGAGGGGCAGTGGCTGTAAAAACATGACGTCTGAGCCCGACCTTCCTGATCAAAAGCACAGGCAGGCAGGGGGAGGGTGGGTGGGAGAGAAGCGTGCGACGACTGGAACAGAGTGGGGCCGGGCCGGCGAGACCACAAACCGTACTCACATGTTGCGATCGGTCAGCTCCTCGAAGTTGTAGCCGCGTATCCGCTGATGGGTATCGGAGGCTAGAATGGTTTTGCCATCGTTCAGGCACCACAGGCATTGCACCCGTACTCCCTCCCACGAGTCCAGCACGTTACCGTCCAGGTCCTTTGGCCCAGAAATGTGGGGGGGGAATAAAACCATGGGTTGGTTAAGGATTGATGATGAACTCGGTTCGCACCAGCCTCCCCTCTCTGCCCACCCACCCCCTCACTCCCCTCGAGCCAATAGGAAGGGCACCTTGGTGGGATACCGCTGTCCCCCCACAACCCCCTCGCTTCCTCAGCCCACAACAGAAAGAGGCAACCCAGTCACACAGCCGACCACCCCCACCCCCGGCCCGGTCAGCCTCAGTCACTGTCGCTTCCCACTGACCCCTGCGTTCACTCCCACTGGATCCAGGCCTCTGCCACCCTGTTCCCCCTCCCCACCCTTATAAACATGGAGGAGGTGGCACAGACACCAGATTGCATGCCCTCTCCCTCTCTGCCCCCGCAGCCTGCTACTCCAGCACCTGGCGGACCATCCGTTTGAGATATGCCCCTCCCTGCCCCCTGTGCTTTTCAGGCAGAGATGGGGAAAGGGTTTGGGGGGGGGGGGGGGGGGGGGGGGGGGGGAGAAAACAGGTTAGTTCCTGCCCCGCAGTCCGCAATGCCCACCTCTTTCATCTTTGCTGCTAACCCTCTCTCGTGCGGACCCGGGGGCTCTTTGTGAGGGGTTGTGTATATGAGGGGCGAGCACTCCCCTTCTCTCCCAACGCATTTTCCCAGCTATACCCCACACCCCGCCAGGTACCCCCACACTGGTAAAACTACCCCGCCAGGTACCCCCACACTGGTAAAACTACCCCGCCAGGTACCCCCACACTGGTAAAACTACCCCGCCAGGTACCCCCACACTGGTAAAACTACCCCGCCAGGTACCCACACACTGGTAAAACTACCCCGCCAGGTACCCCCACACTGGTAAAACTACCCCGCCAGGTACCCCCACACTGGTAAAACTACCCCGCCAGGTACCCACACACTGGAAAAACTACCCCGCCAGGTACCCACACACTGGTAAAACTACCCCGCCAGGTACCCCCCACACTGGTAAAACTACCCCGCCAGGTACCCACACACTGGAAAAACTACCCCGCCAGGTACCCACACACTGGTAAAACTACCCGCCAGGTACCCACACACTGGTAAGACTGACCCGCCAGGTACCCCCACACTGGAAAAAACTACCCCGCCAGGTACCCACACACTGGTAAAACTACCCCGCCAGGTACCCCCACACTGGAAAAACTACCCCGCCAGGTACCCCCACACTGGTAAAACTACCCCGCCAGGTACCCCCACACTGGAAAAACTACCCCGCCAGGTACCCCACACTGGAAAAACTACCCCGCCAGGTACCCCCACACTGGAAAAACTACCCCGCCAGGTACCCACACACTGGTAAAACTACCCCGCCAGGTACCCCCACACTGGAAAAAACTACCCCGCCAGGTACCCACACACTGGTAAAACTACCCCGCCAGGTACCCACACACTGGAAAAACTACCCCGCCAGGTACCCCCACACTGGTAAAACTACCCCGCCAGGTACCCACACACTGGAAAAACTACCCCGCCAGGTACCCACACACTGGTAAAACTACCCCGCCAGGTACCCACACACGGGTAAGACTGACCCGCCAGGTACCCACACACTGGAAAAACTACCCCGCCAGGTACCCACACACTGGAAAAACTACCCCGCCAGGTACCCACACACTGGAAAAACTACCCCGCCAGGTACCCCCACACTGGTAAAACTACCCCGCCAGGTACCCACACACTGGTAAAACTGCCCGCCAGGTACCCACACACTGGTAAAACTACCCCGCCAGGTACCCACACACTGGAAAAACTACCCCGCCAGGTACCCACACACTGGTAAAACTACCCCGCCAGGTACCCACACACGGGTAAGACTGACCCGCCAGGTACCCCCACACTGGTAAAACTACCCCGCCAGGTACCCACACACTGGTAAAACTGCCCCGCCAGGTACCCCCACACTGGTAAGACTGACCCCGCCAGGTACCCACACACTGGAAAAACTACCCCGCCAGGTACCCACACACTGGTAAAACTACCCCGCCAGGTACCCACACACTGGTAAAACTGCCCCGCCAGGTACCCACACACTGGTAAGACTGACCCGCCAGGTACCCACACACTGGTAAAACTGCCCCGCCAGGTACCCCCACACTGGTAAGACTGACCCGCCAGGTACCCCCACACTGGTAAGACTGACCCGCCAGGTACCCACACACTGGTAAAACTGCCCCGCCAGGTACCCACACACTGGTAAAACTGCCCCGCCAGGTACCCACACACTGGTAAGACTGACCCGCCAGGTACCCACACACTGGTAAAACTACCCCGCCAGGTACCCACACACTGGTAAAACTACCCCGCCAGGTACCCACACACTGGTAAAACTGCCCGCCAGGTACCCACACACTGGTAAAACTGCCCCGCCAGGTACCCACACACTGGAAAAACTACCCCGCCAGGTACCCACACACTGGAAAAACTACCCGGCCAGGTACCCACACACTGGTAAAACTACCCCGCCAGGTACCCCCACACTGGTAAAACTACCCCGCCAGGTACCCCCACACGGGTAAGACTGCCCCGCCAGGTACCCACACACTGGTAAAACTGCCCCGCCAGGTACCCACACACTGGTAAAACTACCCCGCCAGGTACCCCCACACGGGTAAGACTGCCCCGCCAGGTACCCACACACTGGTAAAACTGCCCCGCCAGGTACCCACACACTGGTAAAACTGCCCCGCCAGGTACCCCCACACTGGTAAAACTACCCCGCCAGGTACCCCCACACTGGTAAAACTGCCCCGCCAGGTACCCCCACACTGGTAAAACTACCCCGCCAGGTACCCCCACACGGGTAAGACTGCCCCGCCAGGTACCCACACACTGGTAAAACTGCCCCGCCAGGTACCCCCACACTGGTAAAACTACCCGCCAGGTACCCCCACACTGGTAAAACTACCCCGCCAGGTACCCCCACACGGGTAAGACTGCCCCGCCAGGTACCCACACACTGGTAAAACTAACCCGCCAGGTACCCACACACTGGTAAAACTACCCCGCCAGGTACCCCCACACGGGTAAAACTACCCCGCCAGGTACCCACACACTGGTAAAACTACCCCGCCAGGTACCCCCACACTGGTAAAACTGCCCCGCCAGGTACCCCCACACTGGTAAAACTACCCCGCCAGGTACCCCCACACTGGTAAAACTACCCCGCCAGGTACCCACACACTGGTAAAACTGCCCCGCCAGGTACCCCCACACTGGTAAAACTACCCCGCCAGGTACCCACACACTGGTAAAACTACCCCGCCAGGTACCCCCACACTGGTAAAACTGCCCCGCCAGGTACCCACACACTGGTAAAACTACCCCGCCAGGTACCCACACACTGGTAAAACTACCCCGCCAGGTACCCCCACACTGGTAAAACTGCCCCGCCAGGTACCCCCACACTGGTAAAACTACCCCGCCAGGTACCCACACACTGGTAAAACTACCCCGCCAGGTACCCCCACACTGGTAAAACTGCCCCGCCAGGTACCCACACACTGGTAAAACTACCCCGCCAGGTACCCACACACTGGTAAAACTACCCCGCCAGGTACCCCCACACTGGTAAAACTGCCCCGCCAGGTACCCCCACACTGGTAAAACTACCCCGCCAGGTACCCACACACTGGTAAAACTACCCCGCCAGGTACCCACACACTGGTAAAACTACCCCGCCAGGTACCCCCACACTGGTAAAACTACCCCGCCAGGTACCCCCACACTGGTAAAACTACCCCGCCAGGTACCCCCACACGGGTAAAACTACCCCGCCAGGTACCCACACACTGGTAAGACTGCCCCGCCAGGTACCCACACACTGGTAAGACTACCCCGCCAGGTACCCACACACTGGTAAAACTACCCCGCCAGGTACCCACACACTGGTAAGACTGCCCCGCCAGGTACCCACACACTGGTAAAACTACCCCGCCAGGTACCCACACACTGGTAAAAACTGGCCGCGCTGTCCTCCCGTCACGAATCGCTTCCCGTCTGGGTTCCACGCTGCGCACGTCAGGCTGTCTTCATGGGACTGGCTCATCTTGGTCCTCAGCTCCCCTGTCTGTGTGGGAAAGGAGGGGAGAGGGAGAGGGAGAGGGGGGGAGAAGAGAGGGAGGGAGAGGGGGGGAGAAGAGAGGGAGGGAGAGGGGGGGAGAAGAGAGGGAGGAGAGGGGGGGGAGAAGAGAGGGAGGGAGAGGGGGGAGAAGAGAGGAGGGAGAGGGGGGGAGAAGAGAGGGAGGGAGAGGGGGGGGAGAAGAGAGGGAGGGAGAGGGGGGGAGAAGAGAGGGAGGGAGAGGGGGGGAGAAGAGAGGGAGGGAGAGGGGGGTGAGAAGAGAGGGAGGAGAGGGGGGGAGAAGAGAGGGAGGGAGAGGGGGGGAGAAGAGAGGGGAGGGAGAGGGGGGGAGAGAGAGGGAGGGAGAGGGGGAGAAGAGAGGGAGGGAGAGGGGGGAGAAGAGAGGGAGGGAGAGGGGGGAGAAGAGAGGGAGAGGGGGGGGAGAAGGAGGGGGGAGAGAGAGGGGGAGAGGGAGGGGGGGGGGAGAAGAGGGGGGGGGAGAAGAGAGGGAGGGGGGGAGAAGAGAGGGAGGGGGGGAGAAGAGGAGGGAGGGGGAGAAGAGAGGGAGGGGGGGGAGAAGAGAGGGAGGGGGGGGAGAAGAGAGGGAGGGGGGAGAAGAGAGGGAGGGGGGGAGAAGAGAGGGAGGGGGGGAGAGAGGGAGGGGGGGAGAAGAGAGGGAGGGAGGGAGGAGGAGGGAGGGGGGGAGGAGAGAGGGGGGGGAGGAGGGAGGAGAGAGAGAAGGGGGAGGAGAGAGAGGAAGGTGGAGGAGAGAGAGAAGGGTGGAGGAGAGAGAGAGGGGAGGAGAGAGAAGGGTGGAGAGAGAGAGGAGGAAGAGAGAGTAGGGAGGAGGGATAGAGAAGGGTGAGGAGGAGAGAGAGAGGGTGGAGAGAGGAGAGAAGTGGAGGAGGAGAGAGGGAGGAGGAGGAGAGAGATGGGTGGAGGAGAGAGAGAGGGGAGGAGAGAGAGAGGGATAAGGATGTAGAGATGAAGAGGAGGAGAGAGAGAAGGTGGAGTGAGGAGAAGGGTGGAGGAGAGAGAGAAGGGTGGATGAGAGAGAAGAAGGGTGGAGGAGAGAGAGAAGGGTGGAGGAGAGAGAGAAGGGTGGAGGAGCGAGAGAAGGGTGGAGGAGAGAGAGAAGGGGTGGAGGAGAGAGAGAAGGGTGGAGGAGAGAGAGAAGGGTGGAGGAGAGAGAGAAGGGTGGAGGAGAGAGAGAAGGGTGGAGGGGAGAGAGAAGGGGGGAGAGAGAGAAGGGAGGAGGAGAGAGAGAAGGTAGAGGAGATAGAGAAGGGAGGAGGAGAGAGGAGAAGGGGAGAGAGAGAGAAGGGGGAGGGGTCTTCTTATTTCTCTCTCTCCTTATTTCTTATATCTCTCCTTTATTCTTCTCTCTCATTTCTTCTCTCTCCTCTCTCCTTATCTCTTCTTTCTTTTCT
>NW_028270184.1:10350213-10419186 GCF_037043375.1 Chiloscyllium plagiosum | reverse complement strand
AGGAGGGGGAAAGGGAGGGTGGAGGAGGAGGAGGGGGAAAGGGAGGGTGGAGGAGGAGGAGAGGGAAAGGGAGGGTGGAGGAGGAGGAGAGGGAAAGGGAGGGTGGAGGAGGAGGAGGGGGAAAGGGAGGGTGGAGGAGGAGGAGGGGAAAGGGAGGGTGGAGGAGGAGGAGGAGGAGGGAGAAAGGGAGGGTGGAGGAGGAGGAGAAGGAGGGGGAAAGGGAGGGTGGAGGAGGAGGAGGGGGAAACGATGGTGACTGGTTAGTGATGGGTCTGCAAGCAAGGTAGAGAGAGGTTGGTCAGGATGACACCACCTCCAGCCCACTGCCCATTCAGGTCCAGCAATCCTCCCTCCCAACTCCCACCACCAAACCCCGACCAACAGTCGCCCCTCATTGACACTCTGTCCTGGCTGGTGCTGACTCCTGCAGTGGGATAGCTCATCCCCTCTCTGCAGCAACACTCAGCTGGGCTTTCGATGGGGCTCACTAACACAGGTCAGGAGCGGCGTGCAATAAGGTCGCAGTGGGGTTGGTACCCTCACTGAACGAGCAACCCAGAGGCTCAGGCTTTGGAGAACTTGGGGACAAATCCCACCCAAGGCAGCTGGCTGAATGTCAATACAATCAGAGCTAGTCCCATTTGGACCGTGACAAATATTGGCATTTGTTGCAAATTCTGGATCACTGAAGCCCCTTGCCTGGTCAGGGGAACTGGCCATCTTTACCCGGTCTGGGCCTACAAGTAACACCAGGCCTGGCAGCCGTGAGTTTCGCACCGAACTGCCCTCGGAAATAATCCAGCGTCCAACTCAGAAAAAGAAACAATCACAGATAGGTGGCTAACGCTGGTCTTGTCCACACCTCCCGAGACAAATCATATATTCCAGTGTACCCACACGCTCCTCCCCCCACCCTCCACAGGGTACCCGCACGGGCCCCTCTCCCCCACAGGGTACCCGCACGGGCCCCTCTCCCCCACAGGGTACCCGCACGGGCCCCTCTCCCCCACAGGGTACCCGCACGGGCCCCTCTCCCCCACAGGGTACCCGCACGGGCCCCTCTCCCCCACAGGGTACCCGCACGGGCCCCTCTCCCCCACAGGGTACCCGCACGGGCCCCTCTCCCCCCACAGGGTACCCGCACGGGCCCCTCTCCCCCCACAGGGTACCCGCACGGGCCCCTCTCCCCCCACAGGGTACCCGCACGGGCCCCTCTCCCCCCACAGGGTACCCGCACGGGCCCCTCTCCCCCCACAGGGTACCCGCACGGGCCCCTCTCCCCCCACAGGGTACCCGCACGGGCCCCTCTCCCCCCACAGGGTACCCACACGGGCCCCTCTCCCCCCACAGGGTACCCACACGGGCCCCTCTCCCCCACAGGGTACCCACACGGGCCCCTCTCCCCCACAGGGTACCCGCACGGGCCCCTCTCCCCCCACAGGGTACCCGCACGGGCCCCTCTCCCCCCACAGGGTACCCGCACGGGCCCCTCTCCCCCACAGGGTACCCACACGGGCCCCTCTCCCCCAGTGCTCCCAGTGTACCTGTACATGCCAGAGCCAGAGCTCGGAGCAGTCATCAGGACCACAGGCGATTAAGTAAGTGTCATCCGGACTCCAAACCAGATAGGAAACTCCGTACGTGTGACCTTCCAACGTCTTCAGTAACTTCAGCTGATGGGTTTCCTGGAGGGATTGGAAGAGGAGGGAATCAAGAGGGATCAAACAGTGGAACAGCGTGGAGCAGAGTGAGCACACGAGACAGACAGACGGAAGGATGATAGAGCGAGACGGATGGACAGACACATGAGTGGGATATGGGAGGGAGAGATACACAGGATGGAGGGCGGGGGCGAGGGAGAGGCCGAGGGAGGGAGAGAGACACAAACAGAATGGGGTTGGATAGAGTAAAGCTCCTCCGACACGGTCTCTCCCCCCCGCCACCATCAAACACTCCCCAGGACGGGGACAGCACGGGGTTAGATACAGAGTAAAGCTCCCTCTACACTGCCCCCCCACCCCCCCTTCCCACCATCAAACACTCCCAGGACAGTGACAGCACGGGATTAGAAGCAGAGTGAAGCTCCCAGGCTTGTGACAGTCCACAGACGTAAAGATGTGTGGCCCGTCGCTTCTCACTGAGGGATGTGCAGACACCCCACTGAGATGAAGCCCAGTTGAGACAGAACGAAGCTAATGTGTAAAGGGGATGGGGTTCAACACAGTGTTTTCAGTTTCGACGTTAAGCAGAAAGGAATGGGCTGGGGTCGGTGGGTGGGTGACGGGACACACTCACAGGGTCGACCTGCCAGATGATGACCGCGTTGTCCTTTGACCCCGTCGCCAGCTTGGTGCTGTCGTTGGAGAATTTGCAGAACCACACTTCGTTGCAGTGCTCTGTGAGGATCTGCCGGGTGTAACAGGGAAACTGCCTCCTGTGAAGCCAGAATACAACAACGGACACACACGCCATTAAAGACGGATTTCATTCTCCAGCTCCCTGCCCAGCTGGAGGCCCCCGGGCACATTTGTTTGCTGTGCCACACACGCTCACCAAGCACTGAAACTTCCATTTGCTGGGGGCAACACTGAAAACACCCAGCCACTAACAACCGAGGTGAAAGAGGGGCATGACAACAGGCAAGGGGAGAACCAGGGAGTAATGAGTCAACATTAGCCCATGCTGTGGTCTGGGCAAAATCACGGCCTCGCAACCCACCTCCAGCATTCTTCATTCCGCTGCCAATTCCCACAGCCTTCCCCGTATAAACTGACCGCACTGTCATTACACCGGGTCGGCTGATGCCCTCTCTCCCAAAACAAAGGGACTCCATCCCCTGAAACCTCAGACTGGCAAAAGGACAGGCAGCCATTCCTCCGTGCGGACGCTAGGACAGAGCAATTCACCGAGTCTGAATTAGGTCTGAGCCGGGCTTCCTTTGGAGGATAACCATTTAAAATTCTGAGCCTGCCACTCACACCCCAGGGTTCTTGGACAACACACTCCACTGTGCCACCATTACTTCCTTTCATCATTATTTTAAACCTGCATCCCCTCGATGTGATCCCCCCCCCCCCCACTCTCTGCCCAGCTCCCTCTTGATTTTGGATACCCCGTTTGAACCTTTTCTCCAGGGAATGCTGACTAACCGCGGACATCTACTACAAACCCACCGACTCCCGCAGCTACCGGGACTACAGCTCCTCCCACCCTGCCTCCTGTAAAAACCCCACCCCCTTATTCCCAAATACTCCGCCACATCAGCTCCCAGGAGGACCAGTTCCACCTCAGAAAGTCCCAGATAGCCTCCTCCTTCAAAGATCACAATCTCCCCTCCCACGTGGTCGACGAGGCCCTCCAGCGCAACAAGGACAGGACTTCCCCAGTCCTCACCTTCCACCCTACCAACCTCCGACTACATCGCATCATCCTCCTGTCACTTCTGCCACCTACAAACAGACCCCACCATCAGGGATATATTTCCTTCCCCACACCCTAACAGTGCTCCAGAGAGACAATTCCCTCCGTGACTCGCTTGTCAGATCCACGCCCCCACCCCCACCCCCCCAAACCCCCAGCACCTTCCCCTGCCACCACAGGAATTGTACAACCTGCCCCCCACACCTTTATGAAATCATGAGGGGTGTGGGTAAGGCAAATGGCAGGTGCGTTTTCCCTACGGTGGGGGGTATATTTGTAAGGTGAGGGGGAAAAAGGTTTAAAAAGAAACATGGGGGCAATTTTTTGAACTTCCTGAGGAAGTGGTGGATGTGGGTACACAGTTCCAACATTTAAAAGACATTTGGATAAGTTCATGAATAGGAAAGGCGTGGAGAGATAGGGACCGACTGCAGGCAGGTGGGACTAGTTTAGGATTATGAGCAGCATAACCGGTTGGATCAAAGTGCTGCGTGACTCCCTCATTAGTCGAGAATCTACCTAGCATTGGCTTAAAGATATTCAACAACCCTCATCTTACTGCCCCCTTGGGGATACAGTCTGGAGCAGGGATGGGACTACAGCAGACTGGAGCAGGGATTGGGAGCAGCAGCTCGGAGCATCTCACCACCCCCCCCCCCCCCCCGTGTGGATAGGGATATGATGAGGGACCATCTCACCGCCCCCCTCCCTGTGTGGATAGGGATATGATGAGGGACCATCTCACCGCCCCTCCCGTGTGGATAGGGATATGATGAGGGACCATCTCACCGCCCCTCCCGTGTGGATAGGGATATGATGAGGGACCATCTCACCGCCCCCCTCCCCGTGTGGATAGGGATATGATGAGGGACCATCTCACCGCCCCCCTCCCTGTGTGGATAGGGATACGAGGAGGGACCATCTCACCGCCCCCCTCCCCGTGTGGATAGGGATATGAGGAGGGACCATCTCACCGCCCCCCTCCCCGTGTGGATAGGGATATGATGAGGGACCATCTCACCGCCCCCCTCCCCGTGTGGATAGGGATATGAGGAGGGACCATCTCACCGCCCCCCTCCCCGTGTGGATAGAGATATGAGGAGGGACCATCTCACCGCCCCCCTCCCCGTGTGGATAGGGATATGATGAGGGACCATCTCTCCCCCCCCCCCCCGCCGCCGTGTGGATAGAGATATGAGGAGGGACCATCTCACCATTCTCGCCCCCCCCCCCCCCCACCCCCCCACCCTTGTGGTTAAGGATATGATGACAAACCATCTCACCGTCTCCCCCCCCCACCCTTGTGGTTAAGGATATGATGACAAACCATCTCACCGTCTCCCCCCCCCCCCTTGTGGTTAGGGATATGATGACAAACCATCTCACCGTCTCCCCCCCCACCCAGTGGACACTCTAACACGCGCGCGGGATTGCCCACTCACTGAGCTTCATTTCCCAGAGGTGGGCAGTTTGCTGCCTGTTCCTGTTACCTGCTGCAGGCGTGGTCCATCAGCAGTGAGACGGAGTCCAGGTTGGTGTCAGCCTTGGTGTTATGGTACAGGCACCGGTCCCTCTGTAGCTCCACCGCTTGTCTGAGCAGGGTCTGCAGACGCCGGGGAGGCAGCATCACCGACGGTGGCAGGTACGCTTCGGGAAGAGGGGCGGAATTGGTTGGTCAGATTGCTCGCTTACAGCTCACCACTGGCACTCGGTGCCTCTCGCTGTCCCCTGCTCCCAGAATCCTCCCCTCCCTCCCCAGCACGGCTTCCCAACCACCAAACGGTGATGGATGAGAGGTCACATCACCGTGGGAGTCCCGACAGATCATTTGGCACATCATTCAATCAGATCAGGGCTGCTGTGACCATTCCCACCTCCACACTCCTCCTGCCTTTTCACCATAACCCTTTAGCGATTGGAAATCTAGCGCAGTCGCGAATCTACTTAATGACCCAACCTCGACAGCCCTCTGAGGCAAAGAATTCCACAGATTCAGATGAAATTCCTTCTTGTCTCTGCCTTAAAAGGGAGACTTCTTTGTTGTGAGGTTATGCCCCCTGTGCCCAGTCTGGACGGGTGCATGAATAGGAAGGGTTTGGAGGGATATGGGCCGGGTGCTGGCAAGTGGGACTAGATTGGGCTGGGATATCTGGTCGGCACGGACGGGTTGGACCGAAGGGTCTGTTTCCGTGCTGTACATCTCTGTGACTCTCCCACAAAGGGAAACAATCTCTCCACAAAGGCTGTGCCGCATGGGTCCGACTGGTCCATGCCAACCAAATATCCAAAATCAATCTAGTCCCACCTGTTAGCATTTGGCCCATATCCCTCCAAACCCTTCCTATTCATATACCCATCCAGGTGCCTTTTAAATGTTGTAATTGTACCAGCCTCCACCACTTCCTCTGGCAGCTCATTCCATACACGTACCACCCTCTGTGTGAAAAAGTTGCTTTTAAGATTGTTCCCCTCTCACCTTAAACCTACACCCTCTAGCTTTGGACTCCCTTACCTTTGGGAAAATGCCTTGAGTATTCACTCTATCCATGTATCTCATGATTGTAGAAACCTTTAAGTTCACTTCAGCCTCCAGGGAAAACAGCCTCAGCCTGTGCAGCCCCTCCTTGTAGCTCAAACCCTCCAACATCATTGTAAATCTTTTCTGAACACTTTCACGCTTAACAACATCATCCGGAGACCCGAACTGAACACAGTATTTCTAAAGTGGCCTGACCAACGTCCTGCACAGCTGCAACATGACCTCCCGACTGCTATATTCGACGCACCGACCAATAAAGGAAAGCATACCAAATGTCTTCTTCACTATCCCATAGTTCCTTTCAAAGGAACTATGAACCTGTACTCCAAGGTCTCTTTGTTCAGCAATGCTCCGCAGGACCGTACCATTAGGTGGGGGAAAGTGAGGACTGCAAATGCTGGAGATCAGAGTCGAAAGGTGTGGCTGGCCCGCTGGGCTTTTCCAGGACCACTCTAATCTTGCCAACCAGTCGACCAGGAGGAATTTTGTTGAACACCTTACTGAAGTCAATATAGATCATGCCCACCGCTCTGCCCTCACCAATCTTTGTTACTTCTTCAAAAAACTCAATCAAGCTCGTGAGACATGATTTCCCACCCACAAAGCCATGTTGACTATCCCTAATCAGTCCTTGCCTTTCCAAATGTATATAAATTCTGACCCTCAGGATCCCCTTCAACAACCTGCCCACACAGGCTCACTGGTCTATAGTCCCCCCGGCTTTTCCTTACCACTTTTCTGAAGTAGTGGCACCATATTATGCGACCTCCAATCCTTCCGGCACCTCGCCTGTGACTATCGATGATACAAATATCTCAACAAGAGGCCCAGCAATCACTTCCCTCGCTTCCCACAGAGTTCTCGGGTACACCTGATCTGGTCCCAGGGAGTTACCCACCTTTCTGCATTTTACGATGTCCAGTGTGTCCTCCATTTTTCCCGATGGCGTGACTGATTTGCCCAGGTTCTCTAGCTTCCATATCCTTTGCCGCAGTAAGCACTGATGCAAAATACTCATTTCGGATATCCCCCATCTCCTGTGGTTCTACAAAGGTGGCCTTGCTCATCTCTGAGGGGCCCTATTCTCTCCCTAGTTACCCTTTTGTCCTTAATGTCTTTGTAAACACCCATGGATTCTCCTTAACACTACTTACCAAAGCCATGTCCCCTTTTTGCCCTCCAGATTTCCCTCTGAAGTATACTCCTACTGCCTTTATACTCTAAGGATTCACTCAATTCCTTGCTCTTTATACCCAAGATATGCTTCGTTTTTTTTCTTGACTGAAACCTCAATTTCTTTAGTCATCCAGCATTCCCTACACCTACCAGCCTTACCCTTCACCCCAACAGGAAGGTACGGTCTCTGGATGCGCTCTCTTTCTCATTTTTGAAGGGATCCCATTTTCCAGTCGTCTCTTGACCTGCGGTTATCAACTTTTGAAAGTTCTTCCCTAATACCGTCAAGATTGGCCTTGCTCCAATTCAGAACTTCAACTTTTAGATCTGGTCTATCCTTTTCCATCACTATTTTACAACTAATAGAATTATGGTCGCTGGCCCTAAAGTGCTCTCCTACTTACACCTCAGTCACCTGTCCTGCCTTATTTCCCAAAAGGATGGCATGTTTTGCACCTTCTCTCGTAGATACACCCACATACTGAATCAGAACAGTTTTGCGTACACGTTTAACAAATTCCTCTCCATCCAAGTCATGGCAGTCCCAATCTAAGTTAAAATCCCCTCCCATTACAACCCTATTATTTTTTACCGATCTCCTGACAGATTTGCTTCTCAATTTCCTGCAGATATTGAGTACAACCCTAATAAGGTGATTACCCCTTTCTTATTTCTCAGTTCCGCCCAATTAACTTTTCTGAACCTACTCTCAGAAATATCTTAAGTACAGCCGTAATGTTGTCCCTAATCAAAAAATGGCATTGCCCCTTTCTCTCTTGCCCTCTTTCTGTCCTTCTCGTAGAATCTATAACATGGAGCATTAAGCTTCCAGTCCTGAACCACATCTCTGTAATGCCAGTCCCATCCTCCAAATCACGCTGAGTTTGTCTGTCTTCCCTAGGAGGCCCCCTGAAGTGAAATGCATGCGGGTTTATTTATCAGTCCTACCTCATTCTCTGCTTTGTCCCTGTGTACCCTGATGCTCGACTTGTCCCTTTTCCCAACTGTAAAAGTCGCAGACTCGTCTCTTCTCTCACTACCTCCCTGAGATCCACCACACACCCAGCCTTTTTTTTTTTTAAAAACAACTACTGGGAACCCTTCTGAGCAGCTTTAGCAAATCTCCCCGCCAGAATATTAGTCCCTTTCCAATTCAGGTGCAATCTTTCTTATGCAAGTCACTTCGACCCCAGAAGAGATTCCAATGACACAAAAATGTCAGTCCTTCTCCCCTGCATCAGCTCCTCAGCCACGCATTCATCCGCTCTATCCTCCGATTCCTACCCTCACTAGCTCGCAGCACTTGCAGTAATCCACATATTACTCCCCTCGAACACCTACTTTTTAAAATTCCTGCCTAATTTCCAACGTTGCCCTTTTCCCTTCCTCTGTCACGAGTTCCAACATGCTCAACGACCTCCTGCTGACTCCTCTCCCTTTTGAGAATATTCTGCATCTTCTCAGAGATATCCTTGGCCTTGGGACTAGGGAGGCAACACCCCACTCTGGTTTCTCGCTGTCGGCCGCAGAAACATCTGCCTGTGCCCCTGACGAGAGAGAGTCAGAGGGGGGATGGGACGCAGGGAAATAGTGAAAAGAGAGATCAGTCGCAGACTGGCACAGTTGGGAAGAGGAGCCAGAGGAACAAAGCAGAAAATGAAGTAGGGCTGATAAACTGAACCGCATTTATTTCAATGCAAGAGGCCTAACAGGGAAGGCCGATGAACTCAGGGCATGCTTAGGAACATGG
Source organism: Chiloscyllium plagiosum (assembly GCF_037043375.1). Taxonomy (NCBI): domain Eukaryota; kingdom Metazoa; phylum Chordata; class Chondrichthyes; order Orectolobiformes; family Hemiscylliidae; genus Chiloscyllium; species Chiloscyllium plagiosum. Next base: position 10,410,301 of record NW_028270184.1, on the reverse strand, counting down.
GACTGGGCTATCATAGCAATTACAGAAACATGGCTCAGGGAGGGACAGGTGTAGCAGCTTAATGTTCCAGGATACAAATGCTTTAGGAACGATGGAGGGTGGGGAAAAGAGAAGAGGGGGGGGAGTGGCGTTTTTGATAAGGGATAACATTGCAGCTGTACTGAGAGAGGATATTCCCAGAAATACATCCAGGGAGGTTATTTGGGTGGAACTGAGAAAGGAGGGGGATGATCACCTTATTGGGATTGTATTATAGACTATGCCTCCCTGCTCCTCCCCACCCAGATCGTCAGCAGGAAACTGAGAAACAAATTTGTAAGGAGATCTCAGCTATCTGTAAGAATAATAGGATGGCTATGGTAGGAGAGTTTAACTTTCCAAACATAGACTAGGATAGCCATAGTGTTAAGGGTTTAGATGGAGAGGAGTTTGTTAAATGTGTGCAAGAAAATGTTCTGACTCAGTATGTGGATGTACCTACTAGAGAAGGTGCAAAACCTGACCTACTGCTGGGAAATAAGGCAGGGCAGGTGACTGAGGTGTCAGTTGGGGAGCACTTTCAGGCCAGTGACCATAATTCTATTAGTTTTAAAAAGAGTGACAGAAAAGGAGAGACAAGATCTAGAAGTTCAAGTTCTAAACTGGAAGGCAGACAATTTTGGTGCCGTTCGGGAAGAACTTTCAAAAGTTGACTGTGGGCAGATGTTCACAGGTAAAGGGACGGCTGGAAAACTGGAAGCCTTCAGAAATAAGGTAACGGGAGTCCAGAGACAGTATATTCCTGTTAGGGTGAAAGGCAAGGCTGGTAGGTGTAGGGAATGCTGGATGACTGGAGCTTTCATTCGAGAAAAAGGAAGCATATGTCAGGTCTCGACAGGAGAGGGCGAGTGAATCCTTAGAAGAGTACAAAGGCAGTACGAGTACACAAGAGGGAACTCAGGAGGGCAAAAAGGGGACGTGAGTTAACTTTGGTAAACAGGATTAAGGAGAATCCAAAGGGATTTTATAAATACATTTAAGGACAAAAGGGTAACAAGGGAGCAAATAGGGCCCCTCAAAGATCAGCAAGGCAGCCTGTGTGTGGAACTGCAAGAGGTGGGGGAGATACTAAGCGAGTATTTTGCAATGTTTACTATGGAGAAGGACATGGAAGGTAAAGAATGTGGGGGAATAGATGGCGACATCTTGAAAAATGTCCATAATACAGAGGAGGTGGTGCTACCTGTCTCAAAACGCACAAGTCCCCAGGAGCTGATCAGGTATCCCCCAGAACTGTGTGGGAAGCTAGAGAAGTGATTGCTGGGCCTCTTGCTGAGATATTTGTACCATCCACAGTCACAGGTGAGGTGCCGGAAGACTGGAGGTTGGCAAACGTGGTGCCACTGTTTAAGAAGGGCGGTAAGGACAAACCAGGGAACTATAGACCAGTGAGCCTGACGTCGGTGGTGGGCAAGTTGTTGGAGGGAATCCTGAGGGACAGGATGTACATGTATTTGGAAAGGCAAGGACTGATTCGGATAGTCAACATGGCTTTGTGCGTAGGAAATCACTTGGATTAGGTAAGGGGACTTTCCTTAGAAAACATAAGAGAACATTCCAGCGCAGTACAGGCCCTTCGGCCCTTGATGTTGCACTAACCTGTGAAACCAATCTGAAGCCCATCCACCTAAACCATTCCATTTTCTTCCATATGTTTATCCAATAACCATTTAAATGCCCTTAAATTTGGCGAGCCTACTACTGTCGCAGGCAGGACATTCCACGCCCTGATTACTCTGAGTAAAGAAACTGCCTCTGACATCTGTCCTATACCTATCACCACTCAAGTTAAAGCCCTTGTGCAAGCCATCACCATCCACCCTATCTAACCCTCTGAAAAGGGGACCAAACCTGTTCACAGCACTCCAGATCTGGTCTGACTAGTGCCTTGTACAGGTTTACCAAAGCCTCCTAACTTTTACACTCCAATACGGCACAGTGGCTCAATGGTTAGCATTAGTCAGCAGGAAATTGGGCGGCACGGTAGCTCAGTGGTTAGCACTGCTGCCACACAGCGCCAGAGACCCGGGTTCAATTCCTGCCTCAGGCGACTGACTGTGTGGAGTTTGCACGTTCTCCCCATGTCTGCGTGGGTTTCCTCCGGGTGCTCCGGTTTCCTCCCAGAGTCCAAAGATGTGCAGGTCGGGCGAATTGGCCATGCTAAATTGCCCATAGTGTTAGGTATAAGGGTAAAATGTAGGGGTATGGGTGGGTTGCACTTCGGCGGGTCGGTGTGGACTTGTTGGGCCAACGGGCCTGTTTCCACACTATAATGTAATCTAAAAAAAAAATGGGGCTGGGTGGGTTACTCTTCAGAGTTGTGGTGGTGGAGGACTTGTTGGGCTGAGTCATAAAGGCCAATTTTTCCTATTACCCGCTGAACTTGGGACGCTAACGAGATGATTTGTGCACGAGGACCCTCGACCCCATTGTCCTGCAGCTTTCTGCAGTCTTGCTCCATTTCAACAAAGCGCAACTCTGCAGTGGATACCACCAATTCTCGGCTGACCACCCAGAGGTCGCACAGTGAAACCCAAACGGAAACTGCAGGGGATTAAAAACCCAACGGAGGGTCACGCGATCTGAAACGTTAACTCTGCTTTCTCTCCACTGAAGCCGCCAGACCTGCTGAGATTTTCCAGCCCCTTCCGCTTTTCGCTTCTGACTTTCAGCGTCCGTGTCTCTCAGTTTGTTTTTGTTTGGCGCACAATGAACGTTTTATTGGGGGGAGGGGAAGAGAGGCTGCGGCAGTGGGGGCAGGAGCAGGGGAGAGAGGGGGGCCACGGAGGAGAGAGGACAGGAGCACGTGAGAGTGAAGGAAGTGTTTGAGATGAGGAGGAGCAAACACAGGGGAGGGTGAGGATTAGACGCGGTTGGGATGCTTGCTGGGTGGAAGCCAAGAACCTTGGAAACTTCACTAGCCGGAGACAAAGGCTTCAGGGCAAGAACACAAACCAAAGGTGTTGTGCAATGCAGACATTCATCAGGCTGAGTGCCAGAAAACAGGACACACACACACACACCCACCCACCCCAGGACAGGCATAGATATAGAATAACGCTCTCCGTACAATGTAAACATTCAAGCTCTCTGTACTGATAAACCAAAAGTAAAGCTCCCTCTACACTGTCCTCCATCAAACACTCCCCAGGACAGGGACAGAATGGGGTTAGATACAGAATAAAGCTCCCTCTACACTGTCCCCCATCAAACACTCCCCACGACAGGGACAGCACAGGATTAGATACAGAGTAAAGCTCACTCTATACTGTCCCCCCATCAAACACTCCCCAGGACAGGGACAGCACAGGGTTAGATACAGAGTAAAGCTCCCTCTACACTGTCCCCCATCAAACACTCCCCAGGACAGGGGCAGCACGGGGTTAGATACAGAGTAAAGCTCCCTCTACACTGTCCCCCATCAAACACTCCCCAGGACAGGGGCAGCACGGGGTTTGATACAAAGTGATACTGTGCTTCAGTCTTGACTTGAAAAAGGTTGTAGCCTTGTCAACAGATACATGACTGCATTCCCGCACCAGTGGGAGTGTGACCAACACTCCATGGATAACATGGGGGATGTTTTACAGCTCCTGTTCATGGTCACTGAGCACCGGGGGAGCAGCAGGGATGATGATTAAGTAAAGCAAGCTTGCAGGACTCACTGTGAAGTTTATCGAGGAGCTTGGTCCGTGACAAGCTGCCCTTTCCCTCCCATTCCGCCTTCGCCCGGAGATCTTCTGCATCACTACACATCAGGTACCTGATAAGGAAGACAAAACAAATCCCCAAGGATTATTTGAAGTGGCTCTTAAGTACGATGCAAGCCCCGTTTTCTACGGCAATGTTTCCACTTCCAGGATGACCCCCAGGCTAATGAAGTACTGTACTACTGGTAACCAGGCGGTGGGTTCGGCTCCCAATACGCAGGCTGAGTAGCACTCCCTCAGTACTGCTCGGAGAGTGTCAGCCTGCACCGAGGGTCCACGTTTTCGATGCTTTCAATCGAGATGCTTCATCGCCCGACCCAGCCCGTCTTCGCTCCTAACCCCCATGACTTTGTTCCGTTCAGATTGAATATCCCCGCCTTATCGTCCACTTCCTATTTCTCTACTAACTCAAGGGCATTCAAAATGCCACTGTCTGTTGGGCTCAGCTTATATCGAGTCCTCGTTTTCATGGTCTCTCCCACTCCTGGGTCTCACGCTCTGCGATTCCCTCCCAAGACCCCTCCTCCTGGAGTCATACAGCATTGAAACAGACCCTTCAGTCCAACTCTCCCGAGCTGACCAGATATCCCAATCTGATCTAGTCCCACCTGCCAGCACCCGGCCCATATCCCTCCATACCCATCCCAGATGCCTTTTAAATGTTGTCATGGTACCAGCCTCCATCACTTCCTCTGGCAGCTCGCCCCATACACCCACCAGCCTCTGCATGAAAAAGTTGCCCCTTAGGTCATTTTTTTTTTTTTTTAAGGCCTTTCACCCTCTCACCTTAAACCTATGCCCTCTAGTTTTCAACTCCCCCCATCTGGGGAAAAAGACGCTGGCTATTCACCCCGCCCATGTCCCTCACGATTTTATAAACTTCTATGTGGTCACCTCTCAGCCTCTGACACTCCAGGGAAAGAAGTCCCAGCCCGTTTAGCCTCTCCCTGTAGCTCAAACCCACCAACCCTGGCAACATCCTTGTAAATCCACTCTGCACCCTTTTGAGTTTAACAATATCGTTTCTATTGTTATCCTATATAGCCGCAGCCTGACCTCCCAATTCCTACGATTGACACACTGACCAACAAAGCTCTGGCTTTCTTCCTGTAAACTCTTCGACTGAGCCCTCAGCCGGCTGTCCAAATCCTTCCCGATGTAGCGCAGGGTCAAATGTGGCCTGATGATGCTGCGTGGTAAGGTGTGGGAAATCTTGCCAAGTTCAAGATGCCGGGGGCTGGGGGGGGGGGGGGGGTTCTCCCTTCTTTATGTTCCTGACCTCCAGCAAAAGGAATAGAATTTAGACCAGGATTTCCAAGTAACACCTCAGTGTGGCTCCGCACTTCCGGCCGAGTTGGAATACAAGAGGAGGCGGCATTTCAGGCCCTCCGGCCTATTTTGCTATTCATTTACGTTAGGGCTGCTGGGGGACCTGAACTCCATGTGTTCAGCTCGACTCCCTTAACAAGCGTGGGAGCTGCCCACCAAGGGCCTGCCTGAACCACAGCAGGGGGCCAGCAGCAGCTGTGGGTGTTCTGGGTACCACTGCCTTCCCTTTGAAGGCAGCAGTGGGGAGCTGCCTTCCTCAGCTGCTGCAGTCCGCGTGCTGTCGGGATTGTCACCCAGCCACACTGAAGGAACGGTGGTGCACTTCCAAGTCAAGGTGATGAGCAAGAGGGGAACCTGCAGGGGGTGGTGTTCCCATGTATCTGCTGCCCTTGTCCCTCTGTATGGAAGTGGTTTTTGCGTTTGATTAGATTAGATTAGATTCCCTACAATGTGGAAACAGGCCCTTCAGCCCAACTAGTCCACACCAACCCTCCAAAGAGTAACCCACCCAGCCCCATTTCCCTCTGACTAATGCACCTAACACTATGGGCAATTTAGCCTGGCAATTCACCCTAACTTGCACATCTTTGGACTGTGGGAGGAAACCGGAGTACCCGGAGGAAACCCACTCAGACACGGGGAGAATGTGCAAACTCCACACAGACAGTTGCCAGAGACTGGAATTGAACCTGGGACCCTGATGCTGTGAGGCAGCCGTGCCAACCCACTGAGCCACCGTGCCGCCTGTATGCCCTTTTGCAAGGTGTTGTCAGAGGAAGCGTGGCGTACTGCTGCAGCGCGTTTTGGAGACGGGACACACTATTGCTCCTGAACTTCAGTGCCGAAGGGGCTGTACGTCGAAGGTGGAGGATGCGGTGTCAGTCAAATAGGCTGCTTTGTCTGAGGATTGATTTGGAGATGTCGGTGTTGGACTGGGGTGTTCAAAATTAAAAATCACACAACACCAGATTATAGTCTAACAGGTTTTATTGGAAGCACACTAGTTTTCGAAGCGGGACTCCGAAAGCGAGTGTGCTTCCAATTAAACCTGTTGGACTATAACCTGGTGTTGTGAGATTTTTAATTTTGTCCTTGGATGGTGTCATTTTGTTCGTGTGTGTGTGTGTGTGTGTGTGTTCGTGTGTGTGTGTGTGTGTGTGTGTGTGTGTGTTGAGACGCAAGTTTCTGGCTTCTTGCAATTCCCTCACATTTGCTGGAATTGTACATTTGGACGCAGTGAGATTCTATGGCTCCCTAAGGGGTAGTGAACTGTTGAAGGTGGTGGGGCCAGGCAAATAGACAACACAATACTCATTCAATATGAGAAGTCTGAAAGTTGCACATGCTGTTCAAGGAAGTCGTGACTGCTTAATAAAGGGTCATGAGGAGTTATGCAAATTATGCCATTACAAGATTTGGTTAAGACTTGCTTAGGGTTTCTAAGCATGGTTGATGATTTCCCGCATGGGACATCTTTTGTCCTGTTTCTAGTCACTTATGTAAGTGATGTAGTTACGAATATATAGTTAGTAACTGTGCAGCTGACACCAAAACGGGACCTTGATCAGATCGCCTGAGGAATCACAGATACAGTTTAATTGAGATAAATGCGAGGTGTTGCATTTTCTTCAGGCTAATCAGAGCTGGACTTATACACTTAACGGTAAGGTTGCTGAACAAAGAGACCTTGCAGTGCAGGTTCATAGTTTCTTGAAAGTGTAGTCGCAGGTTGATAGGCTAGTGATTATTGGTCAGTGTATTGGGTATGGGGGTTGGGAGGTCATGCTGTGGCTATTGGTTCGGCCACACTTGGAACACTGCTTTCAATTCCGGCCTTCCTGCATCAGGAAATTGTTGGTTAAACTTGAAAGGGTTCAGAAAAGGATGTTGGCCAAGGTTGGAGGGTTTAAGCGAGAGGAAGAGACCGAATAGGCTGGGGCTTCTTTCCCTGGAGTGTCGGAGGCTGATGTATGACCTTATAGATGTTTAGAAGGTCATCAGGGGAATACATAGGGTGAATAGCCAAGGTCTGATTCCCAGGGCAGGGGAATCCAAAGCTACAGGGCAAAGGTTTAAGGTGAGAGGGGAAACATTTAAAAGGGACTCAAGGGGCAACATTTCCATGCAGAGGGTGGTGCGTAAATGGAATGACTTGCCAGAGGAAGTAGTGGAAGCTGGTACAATGACAACATTTAAAAGCTATCTGGATGGGTATATGGATTGGAAGGGCTTCGATGGATATGGGCCAAGTGCTGGCAAATAGGACTAGATTAGTTTCGGATATTTGGTCGGCATGGACAAGTTGGACTGAAGGGTCTGATTCCATGCTGTATATCTCTATGATACTTTATCTGTGCTGAGCCACAGTCTCACGTGTGGGTGGGGAGTAGATGATAATTCGCTTTCAAAGATGTGAGAAGGGGAGATAAACAGACAAGAGCCTGTCTTTCTAATGTGCAAGGCTGGGGCAGCAAATTTGCACGAACTGGGGTCCTGCTTGACCAAACTGTTGTCGTAATTCACAGCCAACAATTTCGGTAATGACCCCCATCCACACACATTCCAATGCTCCCCTCCTCCAAGCTGACACACTGATGGGACAGGGGGCTGAACCAATGATTCCCCACACACACACACACACACACAACCACCACCCCCACACACACACAGAACAGGGATCTGTGCCTGTGGTGTGCTCTCTCACACTCACAGACAAAGATCTGTGCCTGCAGTGTGCTCTCTCACACTCACAGACAAAGATCTGAGCCTGCGGTGTGCTCTCTCACGCTCACAGACAAAGATCTGTGCCTGTGGTGTGCTCTCTCACGCTCACAGACAAAGATCTGTGCCTGTGGTGTGCTCTCTCACACTCACAGACAAAGATCTGTGCCTGCGGTGTGCTCTCTCACACTCACAGACAAAGATCTGTGCCTGTGGTGTGCTCTCTCACGCTCACAGACAAAGATCTGTGCCTGTGGTGTGCTCTCTCACACTCACAGACAGACTAAGATGGAGGTCCAAACACAACCCTAACTGTCTACCCTTAGAACAGTATTGAAAGGCTTCACTCAGCTCCTGAACTCATTATAGCCTCGGTTCAAGTATTGACACAGGAGATGAATACCAGAGCGGAGGTGAATGGGACTCTCCTTACCGTCAAGGCCGCATTCGATCAAGTGGGACATCACAGAGCCTGAGCAAAGTTTGGATGTAGGTTTGCTCGCTGAGCTGGAAGGTTCATTTCCAGACGTTTCATCACCATGCTTGGTAACATCTTCAGTAGGCCTCAGGCTGAAAAATTCCTGCTTTCTATTTATATGTTTGTGTTTCTTTGGGTTGGCGACGTCATTTCCTGTGGTGAGGTCACTCCCGGCTCCTTTCCTCAGGGGGTGGCAGATGGGGTCTAACTCGATGCGTTTGTTGATAGAGTTCTGGTTGGAGCCTGTCTGCCACCCCCTGAGAAAAGGTGGCACTGTTGCGCCTTCTTAAATGTTACATCCTGGAAACTGTCAACAGAAGGGTGCGAATCCTATCGCAGAGTTCGGCTGGAATGGTAGTTCCAGGCGACGAGGAGTTTACAAGAATAAAGGTGGGTGTGACCGATGGCAGTTCCAGGAAGGTGGAGACACTACAGATACACAGTCAGGGAGATGGCTATCGCTAGAAATGGTAGGAGAGGTAGTCAGATAGTGCAAGTGGTAGCTATCCCCATCTCAAACAGGTAGTGGTTTTTTGGATACTGAAGGGTGTGGGAGATGGGGCACTCAGGGAGGGGTATAGCCCCGACAGCCAGGTTTCTGATACCATGAGTGACTCTAGTGTAATGAGGCGTATGCCAAGTTCCAAGTGATCGATTGTAATAGGGGCCTATCTAGTCTGGGGCACAGGCAGACACTTCTGCGGCCATCAGTGAGCCATCCGGTTGGTGTGTTGCCTCCCTGGTGCCTGGGTCAAGGATATCCCTGAGAGAGTGCAGAATACTCTCAATAGGGAGAATGGCTTGCAGGAGGGCATTGTGCACATTGATACCAACGACACGGGTACAGAAAGGAATGAGGTTGTGCAGAGAGAATATCTGAAACTAGGCAAAAGGTTAAAAAAATAGGCGTTCAAGGAGAGTAATAGCTGGACTACCACCAGTCGGAAGTGGGTACTGCAGATGCTGGAGATTAGAGTCAAGATTTGAGTGTTGCTAGAAAAGCACAGCTCTATTACCAGTGTCATGTGTTAGTGAGAGTAGGAGTAGGAGGGTAGACCAGATGATTGCGTGGTTGAGGAGCTGGTGCAGGGGATAAGGATTCACATTTCTGGACCATTGGGATCTCTTCACTGGTTGAAATGAGCTGTATAACCCGAATTGGAATGGGGCCCAACATCCTCGTGGGGAGATTGGTTAGTGTCACCGCGGAGGCTTTAAGCTCGTAAGGGGTGGGAACCAAACAGACGGTGAGAATAGAGAAATGGCTGAGGCTGGTACAGTAGATAAGGGGAGCAGGTCTAATAATCAAGGCAGCAAACAGCTTTGCAAAGAATGAGGGAAGGCTGATGAATTCAACTGCATTTTCTTCAATGTAAGACGTCTTATAGGTAAGGCTGGTGAACTTCGACTGTGTTTGGAACATGGGACTAAGGTATCATAGCTATTATAGAAACATGGCTCAGGGATGGATAGGTCTGGAAGCTTAATGTTTTACTGTATGGATGCTATAGGAAGGATACAGCACATGGCCAAGTGGGTTAGCACTGCTGCCTCACAGCGCCAGGGACCCAGGTTCAATCCCAGCCTCAGGCAACTGCCAGCGTGGAGTTTGTATATCCTCAATTTTTGTTGTATTTCTTGTTTGTATATCTTGATGTCACAAGGAATTAAGGGCTACGGGGAGAGTGCGGGTAGGTGGAGTTGAAATGCCCATCGGCCATGATTGAGTGGTGGAGTGGACTCGATGGGCCGAATAGCCTTACTTCCACTCCTACGTCTTATGGTCTCCCCGTGGCTGTGTGGGTTTCCTCCGGGTGCTCCGGTTTCCTCCCACAGTCCAAAGACGTGCAGGTTAGGGTGTATTGTCCATAGTGGTCAGGGATGTGTAAGTTAGGTGCATTAGTCAGGGAAAATGTAGAGTAATAGAGTAGGGGAATGGGTCTGAGTGGATTACTCTTCGGAGGGTCGGTGTGGACTTGTTGGGCCAAATGGCCTGTTTCCACACTGTAGGGATTCGACAGCGGTGGGTATGTTGCTGGAGTGGATTCTGAGGGACAGGATTTACATGCATTTGGAAGGGCAAGGACTGATGAGGGAGAGCTTGTCTCAGTGACAGTGACCACAAGACTATCGTCCTTTGTTGTGAAAATGCATCTGGCTCACTCATAACCTTCAGGGAAGGAAATCTGCCATCCTTATCCAGTCTGGCCTGGCCTATACGTGACTCCAGACCCACAGCAATATGGCTGACTCTTAACTACCCTCTGAAGGAGCATGCCACTCTTTCTCGAGGGCAAATAACGATGGCCGCGCCAATGATGCTCATATTCCATTACATAACTACTTTCTTCAAAAAAATCATTTTTCTTTTGTCTCTCATCCAGGGCACAGTGGCAGACACTTACCTAAGGACAAAAGCTAGCGGAGATATTCTCACAGTCACAGCATGTTAGAGCATCCACAATGAAGCTGAAAAATGCAGAAAGGCAAGACAGAAAATACCTGGAAAGGCGCGGTGAAGAATGCACTCCTCCTAGTAGCGCACATGGGAGGTTTAATCTTCATCCAAGGTTGGATGGGTAAACAGTTTACTGCCTCAGCCCCAAGGTCGCACCTCTAACATTAACGCTCCCCCATGTCGTGCCAGTGGGGGCGTCTGCCTTAGAAGATGGGCTCACGTTTCTGACTCAGGAGTGGGACAGCCACCCACAGAGACAAAGAGAGACATCCTGGTAGCTGTACGTAAACGGGCCTGCTGCTCTCGAATGTGCCAGAGCGGCAGTCGCACTCCTATAGAGTATCTGCAGGCTGTCTCTCTCCCCCCACCCCTACCCCTCCCCGCCGCCTCGGCCTTCACTCACCCACTCAGAGCGTGGATACGGTCTGTGTTGTACTTCAGCGGAGTCAGCTCAAAGCGCAGCACCTGCAGAGCCTCGAGCACTTTCCCGTCATCCAGGAATTCCAGGTATTTCTGCTCCAGCAGCAGGAACTTCATGCGCTGCGGGGCATTAAAGAGGATCTTAGTAACAGATAGGACTCAAGGACTGGGAAACAGACAGGGGACCAGCAAGGTAATAGGAGACATCCTCCGATCAACACACCACAGTAAAGTGGACCTTGGGATCTATTTGTGTGTTGCGCACACTTTCTGCCTGTGGATCCCCTCCCCCACCAAGTGAGGCTTATTTCCCCCCCCCGTTGCAGAAGGGCAACGTGATCAATATTCCCATGGTAGGGAGCAAGAGTAGCAAACTGAGTCAGCATAAAGTGCAGGAGATATGCACAAATGACTTCTCATTCTCGCTGGGGAGACATTTGGAAACAAATCGGATCTGTCTGCATGCAGAAACGAGTGGACAGCCCCCATCGCCCACAGTCTTAGCCCACCAGCAACCCTGTAATCCCCCCCGCCTCTCTCCTTACCACAATGGCCTGAGGCAAGTGCACCAAGGACTTGAGTTCAGTGAGGTCAGCTTCAGCCTAAACAGAAAGATAACATGGCAGTAAGCACATACACTCACGGTCACCCTGCTCCCCGCCCAGCAAAGGGGAATAAACATCCCAGTCAGATACAGAGTAAAAGCTCCCTCTACACTGTCCCCCATCAAACACTCCCCAGGACAGGGACAGCATGGGCTTAGAGTAAAGCTCCCTCAACACTGTCCCCCAAACACTCCCCACGACAGGGACAGTACAGGGTTAGATACAGAGTAAAGCTTCTCTACATTGTCCCCCATCAAACACTCCCCAGAACAGGGACAGCATGGGCTTAGATAGAGAGTAAAGCTCTCTCTAATCTTTTAAACAGAAAACATTATGCCCTCGACAATGCTCCCATCAGACATGGGGTCAGATCCGTAAACGTCCTGTACCCTTTTTGACAAAGCAAATCTCCCTCCCTTCTGTAGTGTAAAGCTCCCTGCACATTGTTCCTGTAAAACACTCCCAGGACAAATACAGCATGGGCTTACATACAGAGCAAAACCCCCTCCACACTATCGTATGGAACATTAGCAAAAACCCACAGGTGGTCTGCACAGTGGGTCAGGTCTCATGAGAGAGCTTCCGAGAGTGGGGTGGCAGGGGTCAGGGCCCCGGGAGCCCAGGTGAGGTGTTACAGTGGATCTCCGACGCTGGCTTCCCTGTCTGCATTTTGCCCAGCTGGCACTGACATGAACCAGGAGGCCTCGGCAATGGGATACTTTGAGAGCGGCGAGGCCCCCAGCGCATTGCTGAATGAGACAGGACAGCTCTGTCAGAGTGCCGTCTCAATCCAGCAGGGCTGGAAGCAGCAGGGAGCGATCAGGGAGCCCGGTTACCTTTTCCCAGTCACCCTCCGTCACGTGGTTGCGGAACTTGGTGGCAGACGGATGCTCCAGGCTGCATCCCGTCTCTTGCATCAGCTGTTCGACGGTTTGGCTGCATTGTTGGAGGGAGAGGGAAGACGACGTCAGTGTGTTTTGCAGGGGCAGAGCGAGTTAACAAAGCTGAACAGAAACACGGCCAAACAAACCAAGGACAGGGAGCTCCCCCACTCACCAAACAGAGCCCGGACAGAGAGCATGCCCACCCCCCCCCCCACCCAACGCCACTACTCCGCACAGAACAGGAGTGGCTGCTCAGTTCTTTAATAAACACATTCTCTTGTAGCATTTGGGCATTGCTGATAAGGATTGCATTTCTGGGGGGCCCTCGATTAAATAATCTAGAGGGCCACAGCGAGTCAGAGTTGTACAGCACAGAAACAGACCCTTCGGTCCAACATGTCCATGCCAAACAGATATCCTAAATGAATCTAGTCCCAACCGCCCAATCCGGTCGTTTCAGAGCAGAGTCAAGAGTCAGCCACTTTGCTGTGGGTCCGGAGTCATACTCTGGCCGTACCAGGTAAGGGTTTACCTCCCTGAAGGAGGCAAGTGAACCAGAGGAAGGTTTTGATTTTACAATAATCGACGATTATCTCAGTAATGGACAATCAGATGTAGTCAACAAATTGAACTTCCTCCAGCTGACCTGCTGGGATTTGAGCTTCCACCTTCAGACCATCCACATGTTCATTTCTGGTGTTCCCAATAGAGGGAAGACGTTATTACATGTGACAGAGTGCAGAAACAATTTATAAGGATGATGCTGGGATGGGAAGGTTTGAGCTATAGGGAGAGGCTGAATATGCTGGGGCTGTTTTCCCGGGAGCGTCAGAGGCTGAGGGGTGACCTTGAAGAGGTTTATAAAATCATGAGAGGCACAGTAAATAGACAAGGTCTTATTCTCAGGGTAGAGATCAAAAGCAGAGAACATAGGTTTAAGGTGAGAGGGAACGATTTAAAAGGGACCCGAGGGACAACTTTTTCACCCAGAGGGTGGTGCATGTATGGAATCAGCTGCCAGAGGAAGTGGTGGAGGCTGGGACAATGACAACATTTAAAAGGCATCTGGGATGGGCATATGAATGGGAAGGGTTTAGAGCATCTCTGTGCTCCTGAGCAACAGCAGTTACCCTGATGGGGCAAGGGGCCTGGGAACAGGGGTATCTGCTGCTGATTTTCCTGCAGGCTCCTTAGCTCACACCTGTGTTCCCGATCGCAGCGAGCCACAGGGTACGAAGCAACCCCTGAATTTGTGGATACCGCAAACATTCACGCTGCTGCTGCTGCCAACCTGCCGACTGAGTAAGGGAGAGGAGGATGGGAGGGCATGGATTTAAAGGGACTTGCAAACATCGCAACGGCAAGGTGGGAAAAGAAATCCTTCTCACACAGTGAGGGAATCACAGAAGAATCATAGAATCCCTCCAGTGTGGAAACAGGCCATTCGGCCCAACAGGTCCACACCAACCCTCCAGAGAGTAACCTGCCCAGACCCATTCCTCTACTACACTACATTTACCCCTGACTCATGCACCTAACCTCCACTATTGGCACTATGGGACAATTTAGCACGGCCAATCCACCCTAACCTGCACATCCCTGGGCACTATGGGACAATTTAGCACGGCCAATCCACCCTAACCTGCACATCCCTGGACACTATGGGACAATTTAGCACGGCCAATCCACCCTAACCTGCACATCCCTGGACACTATGGGACAATTTAGCACGGCCAATCCACCCTAACCTGCACATCCCTGGGCACTGCAGGACAATTTAGCACGGCCAATCCACCCTAACCTGCACATCCCTGGGCACTATGGGACAATTTAGCACGGCCAATCCACCCTAACCTGCACATCCCTGGGCACTGCAGGACAATTTAGCACGGCCAATCCACCCTAACCTGCACATACCTGGGCACTATGGGACAATTTAGCATGGCCAATCCACCCTAACCTGCACATACCTGGGCACTATGGGACAATTTAGCATGGCCAATCCACCCTAACCTGCACATCCCTGGATATTGCGGCACATCTTTGGACTGTGGGAGGAAACCCCACACAGACATGGGGAGAATGCAAACTCCACACGGACAGTTGCCCGAGGGGGAATTGAACCCGGGTCCCTGGTGCTGAGAGGCAGCAGTGCTAACCACTGAGCCACCGTGCCACCCTAAAGAACTGCCTGGCACATCGACGGCCCCAACGTCTTGACCTTGCTGTCTAGGCAACCTGACCTTCATCTTACCGGATAGTAAAGGGTTATGGGACAGAACCAGAGGTGGGCCGTGTGGTCTCCTCTGTCAGCATGCCAGTGGTGTGATTCAGAGCCGGGGGGGGGGGGAGCTGGCTGTTTGACAGGCCCCACAGCCACCAGCAGGTTTCTCACACAGTGCGCCCAGCATCGAGGATAAACCAGGGCTGCCCTAACAGAGGGACGCAGCTGCACGCTAATACATTTGCAGCAACACACCATCCCTCTGTGTATCCCACCTCTCCCCTCACTGACAGCAAGGGACAGTCTAGGCCACCTCAGAGGAAGCATGTGACAACAGACAGGGCAAAAGAAATCGAGGGGTGGGCAGACGATACGTGGTTGCAGGACAGAGCGCACATAAGAGAGGAGTGGGGGGTGGGTCAAGGACATGACTGAGGCATACAGCATAGAAATAGGCACTTCGGCCCTGCCAGTCCATGCTCACCACCATCCCAAACGAAACCAATCCCATCAGCCTCCACTTGGCCCCTATTCCCTCCAGCCATTTCTTATTCATCTACTTACTCAAATGTCTTGTGAACATTCCCTCATCCATCGCTCCCTCTGGAAGTTCATCCCCCACACAACCCAACGCCCAAAACTAACACAGACCCCAACGCAACAGACCCACACTGAAAGCCAGCAGGACAGAACAACATCGCTTCACGGAAATCACACTGATGACGTTACCCAGCAGGGTCAGCAAGCATCCACACATGAACCCAGCAAGCTGACCAACCATCTCGTTCACAACCCCAGGGACAGGCCTTCACCAAAACCTGAAATAAATCAATCTAAACCAGAAATGAGGCCCCTGGACTGCTGACCTTGAGCTTCAAGGGCAGTTCCAGCTCTTTGAGGCGCACATTGGACTCCTGTCTGGAGCTACCGTGCCCAAGTTCTCGATACTGTACCAGGTTTTAAGGAACTGGCAGCCACGAAACCTGGCCTACCACGATCTGAAGGAGTGCCGGAACAGGCCGGAGGGGCCGAATAGGCTGCCGCGGTGCTTACACGAAGGACGCGAGCTGGCCCACCCATGTTCGACACCCCCCCCCCCCTCCCCCGAAACGAGTCCCAGAGAGGCCGGATATCCTGACGTCTCATCAAATGGAGTAATGGGTGTGCATAGCATGTGCTTACCCATCACAGCTGGGGACGGGGAGGGAAGCAGACAGCTTCAGACCCCACTCCCAGGGATGGGGCCCCCTTTAGGATCGGCGGCCTCAAAACCAATGCTCAATCCAGCCACCCAGATGGACGGTAACGTCTGGAGTAGCAGCACTCGCTCTAGCAGAAGGCCAATCAGTCCAATATGTCTGTGCTAGCCCCCTTGAGAGCACGGTCCAATCGGCTCTACTCCCCTCAGCATTCATGGCCCAAAGCTCTCATCCTGGCCCACAATGTTGCTGCATCGATGGAGAGGATCCTGCCTTCCCATCACTGAAACTCTTGGAGCCTGGTCGGCAGCACTTCCACAAACCAGGCGCACACCTTGCGTATCAGATCCCACAAAGAACACTGATGGAAATCTGCTCTGGTGATCAACTTGCGTTCCTGGACACTGTTGTTTCAGGCAGCAGTCGTGAGGGGACTGACAGGGTCACGACTCAAAGAACAAAAGAAAATCTACAGCCCAGGGACAGGCCCTTCAGCCCTCCAAGCTTGTGCCAATCCAAACCCACTGTCTAAGCCCATCACCCAATTCCCAAGGATCTGTATCCCTCTGCTCCCCACCTACTCGTGCATCTGTCTACTCATGAATCTACCGTGCCTGCCTCTACCACCTCTGATGGCAATGCGTTCCAAACGCCCACCACCCTCTGTGTGTGAAGGTACTTGCCGCGTGTATCCCCCTTAAACTTTTCACCTCTCACCCTGAAACCGTGACCTCTCGTTATTGAATCCTTCACCCTGGGGAAAAGCTTATCTCTATCCACCCGGTCTATACCCTCCATGATTTTGTAGACCACAATCATGTCCCCCCCTCAATCTCCTTTTTTCTAATGAAAACAATCTTAACCTACTCAACCTCTTTTCTTAGCTAGCACCTTCCATACCAGGCACCATCCTCATTAACCTTCTCTGCACCCTCTCCAAAGCATGCACACCCTTTTGGTAATGTGGCACCCAGAACTGTACACAGTATTCTAAATGCGGCCGAACCAATGTCTTGTACAATTTTAACATGACCTGCCAGCTCTTATCTCAATACCCCGTCCAGTGAAGGCAAGCATACCATATGACTTCTTGACCACTCTATCCACCTGTGCAGCAACCTTCAGGGTACAATGGGCCTGAACTCCCAGATCTCTCTGCCCATCAACTTTGCCCAAGGCTCTTCCGTTTACAGTATACTTTGCTCTAGAATTAGGCTTCCCAAAATGCATCACCTCACATTTGTCTGGATTGAACTCTGTCTGCCACATCTCTGCCCAACTCTCCAGTCTATCTATATTCTTTGACAGTATTCTTTGCTTTTCTGCTACTCCACCAACTTCATGTCACCTGCAAACTTCCTGATCAGACCACCAATGCCCTCTTCCAGATCGTTTATGTCTATCACAAACTACAGTGGCCCCAGCACTGACCCCTGTGGAACACCACTGGTCAGCTTTCTCCATTTTGAGAAACTCCCTTCAACTACCACTCTGTCTCCTGTTGCTCAACCAGTTCTTTATCCACCTAGCTAGAACACCCTGCACGCCATGTGACTTCACTTTCTCCATGAGTTTACCGTGGGAAACCTTATCAAACACCTTACTAAAGTACACGTATATGACATCTACAGCCCTTCCTTCATCTAACAACTTGGTCACTTCCTCAAAGAACTCTAAGTTGGTACGGCACGATCTCCCCCGCACAAAACCATGTTGCCTATCACTGAAAAGCCCATTCTCTTCCAAGTATAAATAGACCCCATCCCGCAGTAGCTTCTCCAGCAACTTTCCCACCACTGAAGTCAGGATCACTGGTCCATAGTTACCCGGAATATCCCGACTAACATTTTTGAACAGGGGGACAAAGTCAGCAACTCTCCAGTTCTCCGACACTGTGTTCACCTGTGTTTAAAGATGTTACAAGGATATCTGTCAGGGACCCAGCTATTTCCTCTCTCTCCTCTCCCTCAGTAACCTGGGATAGATCTCATCCAGTCCTGGGGATTTGTCTACCATAATATCCATTGGCCTACCCAACACCTCCTCCCTCCTTGTGTCAATGTGATCCAGAATAAACAAACCTCTATCTCGAACCTCGACATTCATCATGTCCCTCTCCTCGGGCGAACACTGACGCAAAGTAATCATTGAGAATCTCACCCATTTTCTCAGGTTCAACATACAACTTTCCTTCCTTATCCTTTAGTGTGCCAACCCTTTCTCTGGTTACCCTCTTGCTTCTTATATAGGAATAAAAGGCCTTGGGATTCTCCTTAATTCTGCTCGTTAAAGTTATTTCATGACCCCTTTTAGCCCGCTTGATTCCTCGTTTAAGAATGGTCCCACTCTCCCAAAATTCCTCCAAAGCCTGTTCTTAGCTGCCTGGACCTTAGAAAAGCTCCCCTTTTCCTCTTGGCTAGTTGCACAATTTCTCCTGTCATCCAATGTCTCACCCAAAAGACAGAGCACCTCCTACACTTCAGCCCTCCACCCCACAGTCAAATAGTCGTACAGCAGGGAAACAGACCTGTTGGGCCAACTCATCCACGCTGACCAGTTATCTTAAATTAATCTAGTCCCATTTGCCAGCACTTGGCCCATATCCCTCCAAACCCTTCCTATTCATGTCCCCATCCAGATGCCTTTTAAAATGTTGTCATTGTGCCAGCCTCCACCACTTCCTCTGGCAGCTCATTCCAAGCACGCACCACCCTCTGGGTGAAAATCTTTTCCCCTCTCGCCCTAAACATACACTCTCGAGCTTTGGACTCCTTTACCCTTGGGAAAAGACTGTATAAACCTCCATAAGTTCACTTTTTTACATTACATTACATTACAGCACTTCTCATGCTCTGGAGAAAATAGCCCTGGCTTATTCAGCCTCTCCCTGTAGCTCAAATCCTCCAACCCCGGCAACATCCGTGTAAATGTTTTCTGAGCTCTTTCAAGTTTCACAATATCCTTCCAATAGCAGGGAGACCAGAACTGAATGCAGTGTTCCAAAAGTGGTCTACCCAATGTACTGTAAAGCTGCAACATGACCTCCCAACTCCTGTACTCACCAATAAAGGCGAGCATACCAAACGCCTCCTTCACTACCCTCGTCTACTTGCGACTCAACGTTCAAGGAACTATCAGCCTGCACACCAAGGTCTCTTTGCTCGGAAATACTCCCCAGCCTCCGCCTGCCTGCGTTATGGTCCTGTGGGTCAGCAAGTGTAGCGCGAGTACACAAGTGCTTGACTCAAGTGGAGAGAGAGAGAGAGAGAGAGCGAGCGTGTGCACACAGAGACACAGACCGAGCGCGAGACACAGAGGGGGAGAAATGGAGGGGGAGGGGGATCACGGCTCACAGAGAAGGAGCCCTAACCCACAAAAGCAGACCCCGAACCTTCTTTCCATGGGGGCCAGGTCAGGGAGTGAGTTCGACCTGCCAACTCACACAGACAGGAGGGAAAGACAGCTGAAGGGAACTGGAGAGGTTAATATTACCTTCAAAAGGGAAGGAATGGACGGGAGGACATGGGTTCAAGCTGATTAGCCATAAACTGATTAAACAATCAGCCATCGACAGTTATAATGCACAGTGGGCTGGTGAAAATCTCTGAAATTATCCGGTTAGCGGGAGTGCAGTATTATTTGTTTTTCCTCAGGAGGATGCGATCAAAGGGGGCCAGGGTCTGCAAAGATCTGACCGGCAGCACTGGGATAATAGCCAGAATCAAGAACAAGGAGATAGTGAGGAGTGCAGATGCTTAAGAAATCAGAGTCATAGAGATGTACAGCACGGAAACAGACCCTTCGGTCCAACCCGTCCATGCCGACCAGATATCCCAACCCAATCTGGTCCCACCTGCCAGCACCCGGCCCATGTCCCTCCAAACCCTTCCTATTCATATACCCATCCAAATGCCTCTTAAATGTTGCAGTTGTACCAGTCTCCACCACTTCCTCTGACAGCTCATTCCATACACGTACCACCCTCTGTGTGAAAAAGTTGCCCCTTCGATCTCTTTTCTATCTTTCCCCTCTCACCCTAAATCTATGCCCCTCTAGTTCTGGACTCCCCCACCCCAGGGAAAAGACTTTGTCTATTTACCCCATCCATGTGCCTCATGGTTTTATAAACCTCTAAGATGCAGCGCTGGAAAAAGCACAACAGGTTAGACAGCATCTGAGGAGCAAGAGTCAATGTTTCGGGCATAACCCTTCATCACGACTGGGGAAGGGGGCTGAGGGTTAAATGGGTGGGGCTTGGGGAAATGTAGGTGGGAAGGGCAGAGTGGAGAGATGGGAAAGAAGATGGACACTTAGGTCAGGTCAAGAGGGCAGCAAGCTCTCCCACATTGGCCCCTTTGGCATTCCCTGATTTTACCGCCTCACCAAGGGCTGGACCTGCCTACTGCTGCCTCCGGCTCCAAGCTCCCAAATCCCAGTCAGGAAAAGAGTGGGAGAATTGTAGGTGACAATGTAATGATTTAGGGACAATGCAGCCATCTCTTCCCAGTACGTGTAGCCTGGAGAAAGGGTTTCCCCTGCATATTGAAAATTCCCCCTGTGCATGAAAAACCACAAGGGATGCAAACTGGGAAACAATCAAGACTTTTCAAGAAACGATAAAGAAAAATCAAAAGGAAACTTGAGATATCAAGAGAGAAAGATCATTTAGGAACACTGGACGGCAGGAAATTGAGCGTTGTGTAGGTTAGGTATACCTTAAAGATTCAGATTAATGCTAGGCACAACGTAGTGGGCTGAACGGCCTGTACTGTTCTGTGTTCACGGCTGCATAAGACATGGGAGTGGAAGGAAGGCCATTCGGCCCATCCACTCCGCCATTCAATCGTGGCCGATGGGCATTCCAACCCCACTTACCCGCACTCTCCCCGTGTCCCTTAATTCCTTGCGAGATCAAGAACTTATTAATCCCTGCCTTGAAGACATTTAACGTTCCGGCTTCCAGTACGCTCCGTGGCAATGAATTCCACAGGCCCACCACTCTCTGGCTGAAGAAACGTCTCCTCATTTCCATTCTCAATTGACCCCTCTCTAATTCTAAGGCGGTGTCCAGGAGGGACACACTGGCATTGGCGAGGGAGCTCCAAACAAACACTGACTGCACATAACCAAAAGAACGGCAGACGCGCCTGCTCTCCCTGCCACAGGACAGGTGTGGGGAAACCTGACAGGGGTCAGAAAAGATTTACAAGCATGTTACCAGGGTTGGAGGATCTGAGCTACAGGGAGAGGCTGAACAGGCTGGGGCTGTCTTCTCTGGAGTGTCGGAGGCTGAGGGGTGACCTTGTAGAGGTTTACAAAATCATGAGGGTCACGGATAGGATAAACGGACAAAGTCTTTTCCCTGGGGTCGGGGAGTCCAGAAGAGGGCATAGGTTTAGGGTGAGAGGGGAAAGATTTAGAACAAAGAACATTCCAGCACAGGAACAGGCCCTTCGGCCCCTCCAAGCCTGCGCCAATCCAGATCCTCTCTCTAAACCTGTTGCCTATTTTCTAAGGATCTGTATCCCTCTGCTCCCTGCCCATTCATGTATCTGTCTGGATACATCTTAAATGATGCTATCAATCCCATCCCTACCACCTCCACTGGCAACGCGTTCAAGGTACCCACAACCCTCTGCATGAAGAACCTTCCCCGCTTATGTCCCTTAAACTTTTTCCCCCTCACCTTGAACTCGTGACCCCTAGTAATTGAGCCCCTTAAAAGGTATACCTACATCTTCCTAATGTCCCAACTCTGGGGAAAAAGCTTCTTACTATCCACCCTGTCTACACCTCTCATGGTTTTGTAGACCTCAATCAGGTCCCTCCTCAACCTCTCTTTCTATTGAAAATACTCCTATTCTACTCAGTCTCTGTTCATAGCCAGCACCCTCCATACCAGGCAACATCCTGGTGAACCCCCTTGCACCCTCTCCAAAGCATCCACATCCTTTTGGTAACATGGTGACCAGAACTGTATGCAGTATTCCAAATGTGGTCGAACTAAAGTCCTGTACAACTGTAATGTAACCTGCCAACTCTTGTACTCAATACCCCGTCCGATGAAGGAAAGCCTGCTGCATGCCCTCTTGACCACTCTATCGACCTACATTGCCACCTTCAGAGTACAATGGATGTGAACACCCAGATCTCTGTACATCAATATCCCCCAGGGCTTTTCCATTTACTGTATAGTTCGCTCTTGAATCGGATTTCCAAAATGCATCACTTCGTATTTACCCAGATTAAACTCCATCTGCCATTTCTCTGCCCAACTCTCCAATCTATCTATATTCTGCTGTATTCTCTGACAGTCCCCTTCACTATCTGCTACTCCACAAATCTTAGTGTCATCTGTAAACTCGCTAATCAGACCACCTATACCTTCCTCCAGATCATTTATGTATATCACAGACAACTGTGGTCCCAACACGGATCCCTGTGGAACACCACTGGTCACAGGTCTCCATTTTGAGAAACTCCCTTTGACCGCTACACTGTGACTCCTGCTGCCCAGCCAGTTCTCTATCCGTTTAGCTAGTATACCCTGGACCCCATGCGACTTCACTTTCTCCATCAGCATCCCATGGGGAACCTTATCAAACGCCTTATTGAAGTCCATGTATCCTTCCCTCATCAATCAACTTTGTCACTTCATCAAAGAATTCAATTAAGTTGGTAAGACATGACCTTCGCTGCACAAAATCATGTTGCCGACCACTGATAAGCCCATTTTCTTTCAAATGTAAATAGATCCTATCCCCTCAGTAGCTTCCCTACCACTGACATCAGGCTCACCCGTCTATAATTACCTGGATTAACCCTGGTATCCTTCTTTAATAAGGAGACACCCGTAGCAATTCCCCAGTCCTCCCCTGTGTTCAAAGATACTGCAAAGATATCTGTTAAAGCCCCAGCTATTTCCTCTCTCTCTTTTCCCTCAGTAACCTGGAAAAGATCTCATCCGGACCTGGGGACTTGTCCACCTTAATGTCTTTAAGAATACCCAACTATTCCTCCCTCCTTGTGCCGACTTGACCACGAGTAATCAAACATCTATCCCTGACCTCAACATCTGCCATGTCCCTCTCCTCGGTGAATACCAATGCAAAGTACTCGTTAAGAATCTCACCCATTCTCTCTGAGTCCTCACATAACTTTCTGCCTTTGTCCTCGAGTGGGCCAACCCTTTCTCGAGTTACCCTCTTTCTCCTTATATATTAATAATAGACTTTGGGATTTGCTAAAGATATTTCATGATCCCTTTTAGCCCTCTTAATTCTTCGTTTCAGATTGGTCCTACATTCCCATATTCTTCTGTAGCTTTATCTGTCTTCAGTCACCTAGCCCTTATGTATACATCCTTTTTCCTCTTAGCTAGTCTCACAATTTCACCTGTCATCTTTGTTTCCCTAATCTTGCCATTTCTATCCCTCAGTTTCACGGGAACATCTCTCACCTGAACTCTAATCAGCCTCTCATTAGGTGTTCCACGTATTGAATGTGGTTTTCCCTTTAAAGGCCTGCTCCCAATCCACATTCCCCAGCTCCTGCCGAATTTTGCTATAGTTGGCCTTGCCCCCAGTTTAGCACTCTTCCTTTAGGACCACTCTCATCTTTATCCATGAGTATCCTAAAACTTACGGAATTGTGATCACTATTCCCAAAGTAATCCCCTCCTGAAACTTCACCCACCTGGCCAGGCTCACTCCCCAACACCGGGTCCAGTATGGCTCCTTCCCGAGTTGGAGTATTTACATAATACTCTAGAAAACCCTCCTGGATGCTCCTTACAAATTCTGCTCCACCCAGACCTCTAACACTCAGTGATCCCAGACCATGTTGGGAAAATTAAAATCTCCCATCACCACCACCCTGTTGCTCCTACATCTTGCTGTGATCTCTCTACATATTTGTGCCTCTATCTCACACTCGCTGATGGGAGGCCTGCCCCAACATTGTTCCCACACCCTTCCTGTTTCTCAGCTCTGCCCATCTTGCCTCACTGCTCGAGTCCTCCATCGTGCCCTCCTTCAGCACCGCTGTGATATCCTCCCTGACCAGTAACGCAACTCCTCCATCACTTTTACCTCTCTCTCCAAGCCATCTGAAGCATCGATAATCTGGGATGTTTAGCTGCCAATCATGCCCTTCCCTCTACCAAGTCTCAGTAATAGCAATAACATCAAACTCCCAGGTAAAAGAGAGCAGTGGGGCAACTTTTTCATGCAGAGGGTTGTGCGTGTGTGGAATGAGCTGCCAGACAAAGTGGTAGATGCTGGCACAGTGACAACATTTAAAAGGCACCAGGTCTGGTATGTGAATAGGAAGGGATATGAAACAGGCCCTTCGGCCCAACTAGTCCACACCGACCTCCCGAAGAGTAACCCACTCAGTCCCATTTCCCTGACTATTGCACCTAACACTATGGGGTAATTTAGCACGGTCAATTCACCCTAACCTGCACATCTTTGGATTGTGGGAGGAAACCGGAGCACCCGGAGGAAACCCACGCAGACACAGTGAGAATGTGCAAACTCCATACAGACAGTCGCCTGAGGGTGGGATTGAACCTGGGACCCTGGTGCTGTGAGGCAGCAGTGCTAACCCACTGAGCCACCGTGCTGACCCTGTTGGGCTAAGTGCCAGCAAATGGAATGAGATTAATTTAAGATATCTGGTCGACATGGACAAGTCAGAGTGAAGGGTCTGTACCCATGCTGTACGATCCTGCAACTCTAGGTCTGGCAGCATCTGTGGGGAGAAATCAGAGTTAACATTTCAGGTCCAGCGACCCTTCCTCAGAACTGACAAGACTCTGGTCAGACAAGAGGGACTAAAGGCTTTGAAAGCAAGGCAAGCGTGCGCAGTGAAGATACAGATGGTCAGGATCTAACAAAGATGTGCAAAGGGGCAGAATGGCCTCCTCCCACAATTGGACAAAAACGTCAAAACGTAACAATCTGACTGAGGCGTGGATCTAGAGTGAGATCACCTTTCCCTCCACGTGCCTGGGGGATATTCCAATGGAGTCTCAGAAAAGCAGGTATGACTAGTTTCCAATTTTAGCTCCTGAGCAGAATTCGGCAGACAGCAGCGTTACTACGACATGCACCATCTTTGATTCAGTCTATCCTCAGAGAAACGGCAAGAAGCGACCCAGGCCCCCACTCTCACTCAAGGCCGGGGTTGCCGTGGGAACTAAGCGGGAGAAAACAGAGAGAGCATGTTGTTTTGTAGACAGCTGGGAGCGAGTCAGGCAGGGCTCCAATTACACTGCGGTCACACAGCCTTGACATCAGCCCTCAATTAAATGCCAGCTTAATCTCAGAATTACTGCATGTCCCTGTTCCAGGCCTGATCACACTGCAACTCAACACACATGACCCCGGGCTGGAGGGAGGGCCGCACCGCCACAGGGTCAGAGTGACTGATCTAAGTGCTGTATGGTCAATGAGTGACCAAATTCTGAAAGTTCCCAAAGGTTTGAAGGAGGCTGCAATGTGACAAAGAAGCAGGAGCTGACAGTACTGTGGCACAACTTCAGCAGCGGCTTGCTCTAGCACCCCATGATCGCACCGTGCTGATTCGGTTGCACACAGATATCAGCACAATCTCATTCCTGAAGCTACTGCTGGTGTGGAATGACAAAAAAAAAACCCCATTGCCCTTGCAAACCACAGAAAAGATCGCTGATGTGTTCCTGCCAGCTACCCACCAATCTCACCACTCACAACCATACAACACACGCTCCTGTCAACGGAGACCACCCTCAGCATCGACCAAGCTGTTATCTGTGAGGGGCACAGCATGTGAAGGGAGTTCTGGCAATCACCACCTCCATCAATGATATCCAACAGAACCAGAAGGCCAGCAATGTGCCCGGGGGGGGGGACACCGGGTGACACTCTGCGTCTGTTCCGAAAACTGACTAGACAGAGCCCCCAACACAGGTGGAGGGGGGAGCTCTCGAAACACTCCAGCACAACAACACATTTTCAAGTCCACCTTGGGCCCGAAGAGCAGCCAACGGACTATCAACAGCAACAGGTCTTTTGGTCCAACCCGTCCACGCCACCCAGATATCCCAACCTAATTCAGTCCCACCTGCCAGCCCCCAGCCCATATCCCTCCAAACCCTTCCTATTCATATACCCATCCAGATGCCTTTTAAATGTTGCCATTGTACCAGCCTCCACCACTTCCTCTGGCAGCTCATTCCATACACGTACCACCCTCCGTGTGAAAAAGTTGCCCCTTAGGTCTCTTTTATATCTTTCCCCTCTCACCTTAAACCTATGCCCTCTAGTTCTGGACTCCCCCATCCCAGGGAAAAGGCTTTGCCTATTTACCTTATCCATGCCCCTCATGATTTTATAAACCTCTATAAAGTCACCCCTCAGCCTCCGACGTGCCAGGGAAAACAGCCCCAGCCTGTTCAGCCTCTCCCTGTAGCTCAAACCCTCCAACCCTGGCAACATCCTTGTAAATCTTTTCTGAACCCTTTCAAGTTTCACAACATCTTTTCGATAGGAAGGAGACCAGAATTGCACTCAATATTCCGACAGTGGCCTAACCAATGTCTTGTACAGCCGCAACATGACCTCCCAACTCCTGTACTCAATGCTCTGACCAATAAAGGAAAGCATACCAAACACCTTCTTCACTATCCTATCTACCTGTGACTCCACTTTCAAGGAGCTATGAACCTGCACTCCAAGGTCTCTTTGTTCAGCAACACTCCCCAGGACCTTACCATTAAGTGTATAAGTCCTGCTAAGATTTGCTTTCCTAAAATGCAGCACCTCACATTTATCTAAATTAAATTCCATCTGCCACTCCTCAGCCCATTGGCCCATTTGATCAAGATCCTGTTGTAATCTGAGGTCACCTTCTTCGCTGTCCACTACACCTCCAATTTTGGAGTCATTTGCAAACTTACTAACTGTACCTCTCATGCTCACATCCAAAATCATTTATATAAATGAAGAAAAGTAGTGGACCCAGCACCGATCCTTGTGGCACTCCACTGGTCACAGGCCTTCAGTCAAACAACCCTCCTACACCACCCTCAGTCTTCTACCTTTGAGCCAGTTCTGTATCCAAATGGCTAGTTCTCCCTGTATTCCATGAGATCTAACCTTGGTAATCAGTCTCCCATGGGGAACCTTGAAGTCCATGTACAATACATCTACCACTCTGCCCTCATCAATCCTCTTCGTTACTTCTTCCAAAAAACTCAATCAAGTTTGTGAGACATGATTTCCCACACACGAAGCCACGTTGATTATCCCTAATCAGTCCTTGCCTTTCCAATAACATGTACATCCTGTCCCTCAGGATCCCCTCCAACAACTTGTCCACCACTGATGTCAGGCTCACCGGTCTATAGTTCCCTGGCTTGTCCTTACCACCTTTGTTAAATAGTGGCACATTAGCCAACCTCCAGTCTTCCGGCACATCACCAGTGACTATTCTCAAAAGTTCATCTATCCTGATGCCACACAAGTGCCATCCTTCCATAATCCACGGCTAGATCCTCAAACAAGGAGTTATGAAGCCGATGACCACATAGCATCTCACAGGGACTCTTTCCAAACATTCCACAACCACAATGCCTGTGCCAAATCAGAAGTGCACATCCACAAGGATGACCAGAGGCTAAAGCAAGATCCTAATCCAACATGTCGGAATGACTTTAGATCTGGCTTTGCCTTTTTTGGAACAAAGTTGAGGCAAGTGACTGAGCTGCACTTGGAACTGCAGCCCCAATGCTCCACACCTCGCAGTTGTCCCGCGACAGTACTGTGCTCCAGCAAGGGCATCCGCATACACACATCTTCTGGACACAACTGATTGCAACAATACACGTCATTACTGGATGTCTCTGCTTACCAGGTGTCCCGACGCTCCCAACCCTCGCAAGCGTCACTCCCCAACACCTCCTACCGACTGATGGAAACCCACAAGCTGGTGGAGGGCTGCGCCTACCCACCCCAACAATATCTGCTCAACTCACCGACTCGATACTTTCCATCTTGCCATATGGAGCGATCCAATAAAGTCAGAGATGTACAGCACGGAAACAGGCCCCTCCGTCCAACTCATCCATGCCAACCAGATATCCGAAATTAATCTAGTACCATTTGACAGCACTTGGCCCATAGCCCTCCAAACCCTTCCTGTCATTGTACCAGCCTCCACCACATCCTCTGGTAGCTCATTCCATACACACACCAACCGCTGCGTGAAAACATTGCCCCTTAGGTCTTTTTTATATCTTCCCCTGCTCACCTTAAACCTATGCCCTCTCATTCTGGACAGCACACCGCCTTCCCCACAAGGGGAGACCCCCAACACCTCACGCACCCTCCTTCCTTGCCCACAAACACAGACCCGCCCCTTGCCCACAAACAGACCCACCCCCCTTGCCCACAAACACAGACCCGCCCCTTGCCCACAAACAGACCCGCCCCCCTTGCCCACAAACACAGACCCGCCCCTTGCCCACAAACACAGACCCGCCCACCGTTCCCAACGAACACAGACCCGCCCCCCTTCCCCTCACCCACCCCCCCCTTCCCCACGAGGAGAGACCCTCTTCCCCTCACCCACCCACCCTTCCCCACGAGGAGAGACCCTCTTCCCCTCACCCACCCCCCCTTCCCCACGAGGAGAGACCCTCTTCCCCTCACCCACCCCCCACTTCCCCACGAGGAGAGACCCTCTTCCCCTCACCCACCCCCAACGAGGAGAGACCAACCCTCTTCCCCACGAGGAGAGACCCTCTTCCCCTCACCCACCCCCCCTTCCCCACGAGGAGAGACCCTCTTCCCCTCACCCACCCCCCCTTCCCCACGAGGAGAGACCCTCTTCCCCTCACCCACCCCCTCTTCCCCACGAGGAGAGACCCTCTTCCCCTCACCCACCCCCCACTTCCCCACGAGGAGAGACCCTCTTCCCCTCACCCACCCCCAACGAGGAGAGACCAACCCTCTTCCCCACGAGGAGAGACCCTCTTCCCCTCACCCACCCCCCCTTCCCCACGAGGAGAGACCCTCTTCCCCTCACCCACCCCCCCTTCCCCACGAGGAGAGACCCTCTTCCCCTCACCCACCCCCTCTTCCCCACGAGGAGAGACCCTCTTCCCCTCACCCACCCCCCCTTCCCCACGAGGAGAGATCCTCTTCCCCTCACCCACCCCCCCTTCCCCACGAGGAGAGATCCTCTTCCCCTCACCCACCCCCCCCTTCCCCACGAGGAGAGATCCTCTTCCCCTCACCCACCCCCCCTTCCCCACGAGGAAAGACCCTCTTCCCCTCACCCACCCCCCCCTTCCCCACGAGGAGAGACCCTCTTCCCCTCACCCACCCCCCCCTTCCCCACGAGGAGAGACCCTCTTCCCCTCACCCACCCCCCCTTCCCCACGAGGAGAGACCCTCTTCCCCTCACCCACCCCCCCTTCCCCACGAGGAGAGACCCTCTTCCCCTCACCCACCCCCCCTTCCCCACGAGGAGAGACCCTCTTCCCCTCACCCACCCCCCCTTCCCCACGAGGAGAGACCCTCTTCCCCTCACCCACCCCCCCTTCCCCACGAGGAGAGACCCTCTTCCCCTCACCCACCCCCCCTTCCCCACGAGGAGAGACCCTCTTCCCCTCACCCACCCCCCCTTCCCCATGAGGAGAACCCCTCTTCCCCTCACCCCTTCCCCAGGAGGAGACCCCCTCTTCCCCTCACCCACCCCCCCCTTCCCCACGAGGAGACCCCCTCTTCCCCTCACCCACCCCCCCCTTCCCCACGAGGAGAGACCCTCTTCCCCTCACCCACCCCCCCTTCCCCACGAGGAGACCCCCTCTTCCCTTCACCCCTTTCCCAGGAGGAGACCCCAACCCCCCACCCACCCACCCCCCTTTCCCAGGAGGAGACCCCAACCCCCCACCCACCCACCCCACTTCCCCAGGAGGAGACCCCCAACCCCCTCCCCTTCCCCAGGAGGAGACCACCAACCCCCCTTCCCCAGGAGGAGACCACCAACCCCCCTTCCCCAGGAGGAGACCCCCACCCACCCCTTCCCCAGGAGGAGACCCCCACCCACCCCTTCCCCACGAGGAGACCCCCTCTTCCCCTCACCCACCCCCCCCTTCCCCACGAGGAGAGACCCTCTTCCCCTCACCCACCCCCCCTTCCCCACGAGGAGACCCCCTCTTCCCTTCACCCCTTTCCCAGGAGGAGACCCCAACCCCCCACCCACCCACCCCCCTTTCCCAGGAGGAGACCCCAACCCCCCACCCACCCACCCCACTTCCCCAGGAGGAGACCCCCAACCCCCTCCCCTTCCCCAGGAGGAGACCACCAACCCCCCTTCCCCAGGAGGAGACCACCAACCCCCCTTCCCCAGGAGGAGACCCCCACCCACCCCTTCCCCAGGAGGAGACCCCCACCCACCCCTTCCCCAGGAGGAGACCCCCACCCACCCCTTCCCCAGGAGGAGACCCCCACCCACCCCCCTTCCCCAGGAGGAGACCCCCACCCACCCCCCTTCCCCAGGAGGAGACCCCCACCCACCCCCCTTCCCCAGGAGGAGACCCCCACCCACCCCCCTTCCCCAGGAGGAGACCCCCACCCACCCCCCTTCCCCAGGAGGAGACCCCCACCCACCCCCCTTCCCCAGGAGGAGACCCCCACCCACCCCCCTTCCCCAGGAGGAGACCCCCACCCACCCCCCTTCCCCAGGAGGAGACCCCCACCCACCCCCCTTCCCCAGGAGGAGACCCCCACCCACCCCCCTTCCCCAGGAGGAGACCCCCACCCACCCCCCTTCCCCAGGAGGAGACCCCCACCCACCCCCCTTCCCCAGGAGGAGACCCCCACCCACCCCCCTTCCCCAGGAGGAGACCCCCACCCACCCCCCTTCCCCAGGAGGAGACCCCCACCCACCCCCCTTCCCCAGGAGGAGACCCCCACCCACCCCCCTTCCCCAGGAGGAGACCCCCACCCACCCCCCTTCCCCAGGAGGAGACCCCCACCCACCCCCCTTCCCCAGGAGGAGACCCCCACCCACCCCCCTTCCCCAGGAGGAGACCCCCACCCACCCCCCTTCCCCAGGAGGAGACCCCCACCCACCCCCCTTCCCCAGGAGGAGACCCCCACCCACCCCCCTTCCCCAGGAGGAGACCCCCACCCACCCCCCTTCCCCAGGAGGAGACCCCCACCCACCCCCCTTCCCCAGGAGGAGACCCCCACCCACCCCCCTTCCCCAGGAGGAGACCCCCACCCACCCCCCTTCCCCAGGAGGAGACCCCCACCCACCCCCCTTCCCCAGGAGGAGACCCCCACCCACCCCCCTTCCCCAGGAGGAGACCCCCACCCACCCCCCTTCCCCAGGAGGAGACCCCCACCCACCCCCCTTCCCCAGGAGGAGACCCCCACCCACCCCCCTTCCCCAGGAGGAGACCCCCACCCACCCCCCTTCCCCAGGAGGAGACCCCCAACCACCCCCCTTCCCCAGGAAGAGACCACCAACCCCCCTTCCCCAGGAGGAGACCACCAACCCCCCTTCCCCAGGAGGAGACCACCAACCCCCCTTCCCCAGGAAGAGACCACCAACCCCCCTTCCCCAGGAGGAGACCACCAACCCCCCTTCCCCAGGAGGAGACCACCAACCCCCCTTCCCCAGGAGGAGACCACCAACCCCCCTTCCCCAGGAGGAGACCCCCACCCACCCCCCTTCCCCAGGAGGAGACCACCAACCCCCCTTCCCCAGGAGGAGACCACCAACCCCCCTTCCCCAGGAGGAGACCACCAACCCCCCTTCCCCAGGAAGAGACCACCAACCCCCCTTCCCCAGGAGGAGACCACCAACCCCCCTTCCCCAGGAGGAGACCACCAACCCCCCTTCCCCAGGAGGAGACCACCCACCCCCCTTCCCCAGGAAGAGACCACCCACCCCCCTTCCCCAGGAAGAGACCACCAACCCCCCTTCCCCAGGAGGAGACCACCAACCCCCCTTCCCCAGGAGGAGGCCCCCACCCCCTTCCCCAGGAGGAGGCCCCCACCCCCCCTTCCCCAGGAGGAGGCCCCCACCCCCCCTTCCCCAGGAGGCCCCCAGCCCCTGCAGAGCCTGGTCCCAGCCTGTCTGAGGGAGGGCCGAGCCCTGTGCTGTACCTACTTGAAGCCGAGGCCGCGGAGGTGCTGGCCGATTAACCGGATCACATCCTCGTCCGCCCGCGACAGCCTCTTCTTCTTACGGCCGCTGGCGGCCGGCGGCTGGCTCTCGGTGTGCGGCCCGAGGGTGGCCGTGTCCAGGCCCAGGCCGAGGCCCAGCCCCAGGCCCAGGCCCAGCCCCAGGCCGGGCCCGGGCCCGCCGTGAGGCAGCTGGCCGTTGGCGGCGCTGAGGTGCCCGGGCTGGGCGCCGTTCGTACTGGGCAGGCCCTGAGCCGGCGGTGCCTGCGGCTGCGGCTGCTGCTGCTGCATGGAGCTGGAGCCCGCGCTGCTCGGGAGGACGGGGCGGAGGCGGCGCCGGCGGCGGTGAGGACCGGGCCCCGAGCCGCTGGCGGACAATCGCTGCTTCTTCCTGGGAGGGGGAGGGCCGTGAGGCTGAGGCTGAGGCGGCGGCGGCGGAGACGCTCCACCGGGCTCCGAGTCCGACGATGAGGCCAGAGTGCTGCGTGAGGCGGCGGCGGCGGCGGCGCTGACGAGAGGCCGCGGTCCCGCAGCTCCTGGACTGGGCCCCGGCTCGGCCAGGCGCGTCATCAAAACATGCGCGGTCGCGTCACGACGTCGCGCCCACGCGTCATCCCGCTCGACCGTTACGTCACAACCCCGGGGCCGGGATGACGTCACCGCCTTCTGCTTGTCCGGTGACGTCACGGCCTCGCGCACCTATTTACACACGCCCCCCCGCCCCAGCTCCGGATGTCACCAGTTGCTGCACGCTGCCCCATGTCACTGGTTGGCCACCCCGTGAGGTCACTGGTTA
This sequence comes from Chiloscyllium plagiosum, assembly GCF_037043375.1. Classification (NCBI taxonomy): domain Eukaryota; kingdom Metazoa; phylum Chordata; class Chondrichthyes; order Orectolobiformes; family Hemiscylliidae; genus Chiloscyllium; species Chiloscyllium plagiosum. The sequence goes on along the minus strand of NW_028270184.1, from coordinate 10,377,254 downwards.
TCGCTTGCTTTGTGACATCATCGGTTCTAGCCCACTCCGTGACATCACTGGTTCTCGCCTGATCCACAACGTCATTGATTCTCCCCCTCCCCCCCGCCCCATGCCAAGACATCATCGATTTTCGTCCCTTTCTGCCCAGCCTTTGACGTCATCCGTTCTCATGCACCCTCATGAAGAGGCCCCAAGAAGTCCGTGTCATCACCGGTTCTGGCCCGCTCCATCACAAGCACTGGTTCTCACCCACTTCATGAAGTCACCGGTTTTTGCCCATGTCCTGACGTCATCACTTGTTGCCACCCGGTGAAGTCACCGATTCTCGAGCACTCCATGACATCACTCGTTCTCGCCTGTACCATGACATCACAGGATCTCAGCCATTGCATGAAGTCACTGGTTTTTGCCCATGTCCTGATGTCATCAGTTGTTGCCACCCGGTGAAGTCACCGATTCTCGATCATTTCATGACATCACTCGTTCTCGCCTGTACCATGACATCACAGGATCTCAGCCATTGCATGAAGTCACTGGTTTTTGCCCATGTCCTGATGTCATCAGTTGTTGCCACCCGGTGAAGTCACCGATTCTCGAGCACTCCATGACATCACTCGTTCTCGCCTGTACCATGACATCACAGGATCTCAGCCATTGCATGAGGTCACCGGTTTTTGCCTACGCCAGGACATCACCAGTTCTTGCTGGCCCGGCAACCTCGCTGGTTCTCGCCCATGCCCTGAATTCACCAGTTCTCGCCGTGATGTCAAGAGGGCTCCCATCATCCCTCCAGGGCCCAACGCCAAGGGCTTTGGTTGACGTTTTTGCGAAGAATGCTCCCAGCTTGTTTGGCCAACTTCACCATCCTTCTCCAGTTCGACGTGCAGGGTGTATGAGCCCTGTCTTCCTATCAGAGATGCCCCTCCCTAGGAGGCACACCATCACAAAATTGGGCCTGCAATCTGATAACGTACCATAATTGGGCCCGATTATGTCGTTTTGTGAAGAAAATTCCTCAGGAAATCTCTCTTCATTCCCTGACACAGGACGTCGAGATCCCTGTTCCAGGTCAGAGGGGACAGAATTCTGCACCTCCCTCCTAATGGGTGATGCCAGTCTGGACATCATATGGTGTTAATGATGAAACATTAGCTGAATCTATTGAGGCTGGAGTGGAGGCCTTTCCAACGTTATCACAATGGTCTTCCATTAGGCAGCTTACTGGGTATGTCTGATAACACCTTTGAAGAAGAAAACGGGATGGGAAGCTTGTAAATGCAGGAAGGTTCTTCAGCAATTCTGAAACGTGGGAATGATGTTCTACCTGCACACTAGAGCCCAGAAATTTCTTCACCTTTGTCAGGTGTTTAGGTTAGGTTCCCGAGTGTGGAAACAGGCCTTCGGCCCAACAAGTCCACACCGACCCTCCGAAGAGTAACCCACCCAGACCCATTCCCTCTGACTAACGTGCCTAGCACTATGGGCAATTTAGCATGGCCAATTCACCTGACCTGCACATCTTTGGATTGTGGGAGGAAACCGGAGCACCCGGAGGAAACCAAACCAGGCACAGGGAGAATGTGCAAACTCCACACAGAGAGTCACCTGAGGCTGGAATTGAACCTGGGACCCCTGGTGCTATGAGGCAGCAGTGCTATCCACTGAGCCACCGTGCCGCCCCCGTGTTCGGGATACATCTTGCAGTCCATGCTGAATTTCTTTCCATCCCCTCTTGTCATCAGGAATAATTTGCGGCAACTTCAGACACAGCCTTTTCCCTCCTGATTCCCAGTCTTCCAGTGCAAGCAGCAACTTCCCAGGAGATTTTCGCTAATTGTTCACAAACATTATGCAACTCCTTGAAGTGAATCTGTATCTTCCCAAAGATTCACTCCTGTCCTTGCCCTAAACGTGAAAGTATGGTACAAGGATCTGGGGATGTCATACTGTGTATTGACTATATCTTTATAATGTTTGTGCTTTTCATGATTTGAGCAATAATGGTTGTGGATGAACTGGAACTGAGGGGTGTATTAAGACTGAGCTTTGGTTGGCAATGAGAACTTGCTGTTCAATGGACTAGTGACCAATTATCGATGACAAATGCCCTTTGATTTGTTCTCAGGCGACTGAACATCTTGAGGATGAGAATAAGGTACTGAGAGAAATTACTTGATCTCCATCAGTTCAGGAGCAGTCTCTCTCTGTTCTCTGCAGTCAAAACACACTTTAAAGCTGAAGAAAACCCATTTATCTTTCCGTCAACAGTTGTTATAAGCTGTAACTCTTAATTGGTAGGTCAGAGACATTTTATTAGTGAACCAGCCACCCCGTGCCTTTTGCAAACCAGTGGAAGAATCTGGAAGAAGACAACTGAAAAGCAAGGTTCCGACCATGATGAGAATTATATGGGTTCGTACTTTTAAAGTATTATTTTAACTCATGACATGTGGGAGTCGCAGGTACTCAGGGAGATGAAGAAGGCATTTGGCACACTTGTCTTCATTGGTCAAAACATTGAGTACAGGAATTGGGACGCGATATTGCAGCTGTACTGGCCACTTTTGGAATACTGCATTCAATTCTGGTCTCCCTGCTGTAGGAAACATTGTTAAACTTGAGAGGGCGCAGAAAAGAGTTATAAGAATGTTGCCAGGTTTGGAGGGATTGAGCTACAGGGAGAGGCAGAACAGGCTGGGGTTGTTTTTCCTGGCGCGTTGGAGGCTGAGGGGTGACTTTCTCGATGTTTATAAAACCATGAGGGGCATGGGAAGGGCGAGTCGCCAAGATCTTTTTCACAGGATGGAGAACTCCAAAACTAGAGAGGCATCAGTTTAAGATGAGAGGGAAAGATTTAAAAAGGAACTGAGGGGTAAGTTTTTCTCCCAGAGGGTGGTACGTGTCTGGAATAAGCAGCCAGAGGAAGTGGTAGAGGCTGGTAAAATGACATCATTCAAAAGGAATCAGGATGGGTATGTGAATAGAAAGGGTTTAGAGGGATACGGGCCAGGTGCTGGGAAATGGGACTTGGTCAGATTGGGACGTCTGGTCAGTATGGACGAGTTGCACCGAATGGTCTGTTTCGGTTCTGTATGACTCGATGAACTGGCATTGGTTTATCGAGAAAAAGAAGGATCATCAGGATCATCTCAGCATCTGAGATGGAACAACTGAATTGCCTCCCAGTTTTCCTTCGACTATAAACTATTTTTGTGTGTGTGTGTGCGCATATTTGTATGTGTGTGTGAATGTGCGTGTCTGTGTGTGTGCGTGTATTTGTATGTGTGTGTGAATGTGCGTATCTGTGTGTGTGTGTGAGAGTGTGTGTGTGTGAGAGTGTGTGTGTGTGAGAGAGTGTGTGTGTGTGAGAGAGAAAGTGTGTGTGTGTGAGAGAGAAAGTGTATGAGAGTGTGTGTGAGAGAGAGTGTGTATGAGAGTGTGTGCAGTGTGTGAGTGAGTATGTGCACGTGTGTGAGTGAGTGAGAGAATGTGTGAGAGAGTGTGTATGTGTGTGTGTGTGTGAGGGTTAAAATGTGTGTGTGTGTGTGTGTCTGTGTGAGAGAGAGTATGTGTGTGTGAGTGTATGTGTGTGTAGAGAGAGTGTGTGTGTGTGAGAGAGAATGTGTGTATGTGAATGAGAGTGTGTGTCTGTGTGAGAGGGAGTGTGCATTTGTGTGTGAGAGAGTGTGTCTGTGTAGAGAGAGAATGTGTGTGTGTGAGTGAGTATGTGCATGTGTGTGTGAGAGAGAGAGTGTTTGTGTATGTGTGTGTGCGTGTGAGGGTGTGTGAATGTGTGTGTGAAGAGAGAGTGTGTGTGAAGAGAGAGTGTGTGTGTGTAGAGAGAGTGTGTGTGTGAGAGAGAGAGTATGTGCATGTGTGTGTGAGAGAGAGAGAATGTATGAGAGAGAGTGTGTGTGTGTGAGAATGTGTGTGTGCGCGTGTGACGGTTAGTGTGTGTGTGTGTGCCTATGTGAGAGAGAGAGTGTGTGTGTGCATGTGTCTGTGTGTGAGAGAGAGAAAGTGAGTGACTGTGAGAGAGTGTGTGTGTGTATTCATTTTTCTATCTGTCTGTCTTTGTATCTGTCTGTGTGCCTGTCCGTTTGTGTGAGTGTGCGTATCTGTCTGTCTGTGTCAGTTGTGTGCATGTGTATGTGTGTTTATACGAGTCTGTTTCTATCTCTGTCTGTGTCAGTCTGTGTGTGTATGTGTGTATATCCATCTTTGCATGTGTGAGAGAGAGTGGGTGTGTGTGTGTGTGTGTCTGTGTGAGGGTGTGAGTGTATGGGTGTCTGCATGTGTGGAGTTTATAAGGGGATGATAGTTTTAATTTTCAGTGTTAAATGCTGACTGTAAGTGTCTGATTATCAGCGAGAGTCTAATTATCAGTATGAAACAGTCAATCTTGCTCAGAACAGGAAGTTGCTGTGTTTTTCTATCAGCCCAGCTCTGAAAACCAGGTAAAGCAGGGAAGGTTTGCATCCTAACTGAACACCCTTGAACTTTTGTCATAACTCTGGGGATAGCAGGGTTTGATTCTCAGTGTGCGACACTGGGGTGGGGTGACAGCCAATCCTGTTGCAATTGTCTTGGGTATTAAATGGCAAGACTCCGCAGCCCTTCCTGATGGGGCGATTTGACCATTCCCCCCCCCCCCCCCCCTGTCTTTCATTGCTGGATGGTGTCCCTCAACAGAAGGTATTGTGAAAGTGCCTTCAAGCTAATGTCCTGCTGCTCCACTTTGTAGGATAGGATCAAGGAAGGATTAGGAAGCCTCCCACTCGAATCTGTGTCCCACTGTGTTTGCTGGGAGATGGTCACAGGGTCAAAGGAGGTCTCCAGCACAGAATAAGGCCCTTCAGCCCATCGAGTCAAAAACAGCCACCTAATTGTACTAATCCCATTTCTCCAGCACCTGGCTCACAACCTTGGCGTTGTAAATCAAAGTCCTTCTTCAATGCGATGATGGTTTCTGCCTGTCCCCACCTTCACAGGCAGTGAGCTCCAGAATCCCACCTGTGACAGTACGGTGCCTTTAAGAGAGATTTGTACTGGACTGTTTCTTTTGCAGAGTGGAGTTATCACCCCAAGGCTGGAATGTCTGCTTCCAAAGCAGTGGGTAAGCAGGATTCAGCTGCCTGAGTGTTTTCTTCAAGTTAGACAGAAAAAGCATGAATGGGTGCAGTCAGGCTCCCACACACCCAGGGTTTTAGATTTGGCTTACAGTTAGGGGTTGAAGCTGCTGGATACAGCTCACTCTCTGATGCAGCTAAATGTTTACTTTCTCTCTCTGCTTCGAGATGGTTTAATTCAGTGTTCCTTTCCCTTGGACAGGAGACAGCACGTGAGAGAAATCTGTTTTGCTATATTTGTCTTTACCAAGGGTCTGTTTATGGGATGCTGCTATATTGGAACAGTTGATGATTGATAGTTAAATAATATATTATTTGATTTCATTTTTTAATAGAGTTAAAATTATACCGCTTCCTCGTTTGTATTTTAACTGTGCTGCAAGAATAAAGTGTGCTTTATTTAAAGCCTAGTGATGGGCTAATCAATCACCTTGAGAACACAGTTTCTTACACTTGCATTTAAGTAAAATAGAAAGTGAGGGTCCAGCCAGTTTTGAGAAGATTTATAGCTCAAGTTGAGGTTCTGGAGGTAGGTTTGCTCGCTGAGCTGGAAGGTTCGTTTTCAGATGTTTCGTCACCCTACTAGGTAACATCTTCAGTGAGCCTCTGGATGAAGCGCCGGTGATGATATTTATATGTTTGGGTTTCTTTGGGTTGGTGATGTCATTTCCTGTGGTTTCCAACCCAATCCAAGGAAACCCAAATATATAGATAGAAAGCGGGAATCATCAGCAATGCTTCATCCGGAGGCTCACTGAAGATGTTACCTAGTATGGTGACGAAACGTCTGAATATGAATCCTCCAGCTTAGCGGGCAAACCTACATCCAGTTAGGATCAAGGCTATCTCCTTGATATATTTAAGACCATAAGACATAGGAGTGGAAGTAAGGCCATTCGGCCCATCGAGTCCACTCCGCCATTCAATCATGGCTGATGCGCATTTCAGCTCCACTTACCAGCATTCTCCCCGTAGCCCTTAATTCCTCTAGACAACAAGAATTTATCAATCTCGGCCTTGAAGACATTTAGCGTCCCGGCTTCCACTACACTCCGTGGCAATGAATTCCACAGGCCCACCACTCTCTGGCTGAAGAAATGTCTCCGCATTTCTGTTCTGAAATGACCCCCTCTAATTCTAAGGCTGTGTCCATGGGTCCTAGTCTCCTCGTCTAATGGAAACAATTTCCTAGCATCCACCTTTTCCAAGCCATGTATTATTTTGTACGTCTCTATTAAGTCTCCCCTTAATCTTCTAAACTCCAACGAATTCAATCCCAGTATCCTCAGCCATTCCTCATATGTTAGACCTGTCATTCCAGGGATCATCCGTGTGAATCTCCGCTGGACACGTTCCAGTGCCAGTATGTCCTTCCTGAGGTGTGGGGACCAAAACTGGACACAGTACTCCAAATGGGGCCTAACCAGAGCTTTATAAAGTCTTAGTAGTACATCTCTGCTTTTATATTCCAACCCTCTTGAGATAAGAGACAACATTGCATTCGCTTTCTTAATCACGGACTCAACCTGCATGTTTACCTTTAGAGAATCCTCGACTAGCACTCCCAGATCCCTTTGTGCTTTGGCTTTATTAATTTTCTCACCATTTAGAAAGTAGTCTATGCTTTTATTCTTTTTGCCAAAGTGCAAGACCTCGCACTTGCTCACGTTAAATTCCATCAGCCATTTCCTGGACCACTCTCCCAACCTGTCTAGATCCTTCTGGAGCCTCCCCACTTCCTCAGTACTACCTGCCTGTCCACCTAACTTCGTATCATCGGCAAACTTCGCTAGAATGCCCCCGGTTCCCTCATCCAAATCATTAATATATAATGCGAACAGCTGTGGCCCCAGCACCGAACCCTGCGGGACACCGCTCGTCACCGGCTGCCATTCTGAAAAAGAACCTTTTATCCCAACTCTCTGCCTTCTGTTAGACAGCCAATCCTCAATCCATCCCAGCAGCTCACCTCGAACACCATGGGCCCTCACCTTGCTCAGCAGCCTCCCGTGTGGCACCTTATCAAAGGCCTTTTGAAAGTCTAGATAGACCACATCCACTGGGTTTCCCTGGTCTAACCTACTTGTTACCTCTTCAAAAAATTCCAACAGGTTTGTCAGGCATGACCTCCCTTTACTAAATCCGTGTTGACTTGTTCTAATCAGACTCTGCTCTTCCAAGAATTTAGAAACCTCATCCTTAATGATGGATTCTAGAATTTTACCAACAACCGAGATTAAGCTGATTGGCCTTTAATTTTCCATCTTTTGCCTTGATCCTTTCTTGAACAAGGGGGTTACAACAGCCATCTTCCAATCATCCGGGACCTTTCCTGATTCCAGTGACTCTTGAAAGATCTCAACCAATGCCTCTGCTATTTCCTCAGCCACCTCTCTCAGAACTCTAGGGTGTATCCCATCGGGGCCAGGAGATTTATCAATTTTAAGACTTTTTAACTTTTCTAGCACTATCTCTTTCGTAATGGCAACCATACTCAACTCAGCCCCGTGACACCCTTTAATTTTTGGGATATTACTCATGTCTTCCACTGTGAAAACTGACGCAAAGTACTTGTTACGTTCTCCTGCTATTTCCTTATCTCCCATCACTAGGCTTCCTGCATCAGTTTGAAGTGGCCCAATGTCTACTTTTGCTTGTCGTTTGTTTCTTATGTACTGAAAGAAACTTTTACTATTATTTCTAATATTACTGGCTAGCCTACCTTCATATTTGATCCTCTCATTTCTTATTACACTCTTTGTTATCCTCTGTTTGCTTTTGTATCCTTCCCAATCTTCTGATTTCCCACTGTTCTTAGCCACTTTATAGGATCTCTCTTTTTCTTTAATACATTTCCTGACTTCCTTTGTCAGCCAAGGTTGTCTAATCCCTCCCCGGTTAATCTTTCTTTTCTTGGGAATGAACCTCTGTACAGTGTCCTCAATTATACCTACAAACTCCTGCCACTTTTGCTCTACTGTCTTCCCGGTTAGCCTCTGCTTCCAGTCTATTTTAGTCAGTTCCTCTCTCATGCCCTCATAATTACCTTTATTCAACTGTAACACCATTACATCCGATTTTGCCTTCTCCCTTTCAAACTCCAGACTGAACTCTACCATATTATGGTCACTACTTCCTAAGGGTTCCCTTACTTTAAGATCTTTTATAGAGTCTGGTTCATTGCAAAGCACTAGGTCCAGAATAGCCTGCTCTCTTGTGGGCTCCATGACAAGCTGTTCCAAAAAGCCATCCTGTAAGCATTCCATGAATTCCCTTTCTTTAGATCCACTAGCAACATTATTTACCCAGTCCACCTGCATATTGAAGTCTCCCATGATCAATGTAACCTTGCCTTTCTGACATGCCTTCTCTATTTCCCGGTACATGTTGCGTCCCTGGTCCTGACCACTGTTAGGAGGTCTATACACAACTCCAATTATGTTTTTTTTTGCCTTTATGGTTCCTCAATTCCACCCACACAGACTCCACATCATCCGACGCTATGTCATTCAATACCATAGATTTAATTTTGTTCTTAACTAACAAGGCAACCCCACCCCCTCTGCCCACCTCTCTGTTTTTTCGATAAGTTGAAAAACCATGGAGGTTTAACTGCCAGTCCTGACCCCCCTGTAACCAAGTCTCTGTGATGCCTACTACATCATAATTATTCATTATTATCTGTGCCATTAGTTCATCGGCTTTGTTATGTATGCTACGAGCATTCAGGTAAAGTGCCTTAATGCTAACTTCCTTATCATTAGAGATGTTGGAAGTCATATGTCCTAAGTTATTCTTGCTTTTTACTGCATTCTCAGTCTGCCTCAATTTTAAATCCGCCTGGAAACATGCTATCCTGCTGCTTATCTTGCCATTTACCTCCATACTCCCTGTCGCTTTCACTTTCCCTTCCCCCCAACTCAGAAGTTTAAAGTCCGACTGACCACCCTATTTATCCTCTTCGCTAGAACATTGGCACCTGATCGGTTCAGGTGGAGACCGTCCCAACGGTACAGATCCCCCCTGTTCCAAAACTGATGCCAATGCCCCATGAAGTGGAATCCCTCTTTCCCACACCAATCCCTTAGCCACGTGTTTACTTGCCTAATTTTCTTGTCCCTATGCCAATTGGCACGTGGCTCGGGCAGTAATCCGGAGATTATGACCCTTGAGGACCTGTGCTTCAATTTCCTGCCTAGTGCTTCGTAATGCCCAAACAGGTACTCCACCCTAGTCTTGCCTATGTTGTTGGTACCAACGTGGACCACAACAACTGGATCCTCCCCCTCCCGCTCCAATATCCTTTCAAGCCGGTCGGAGATGTCTCGCACCCTGGCACCGGGTAGGCAACACACCATGCGAGACTCCCGATCCGGCTTGCAAAGGATACTATCTGTCCCCCCAATTATAGAATCCCCTATAACAACTACTTGTCTATTAGCTCCCCCCTCTTGAATGGCCTTCTGCACCATGGTGCCTTGGTCAGCTGGCTCATCCTGTCCAGAGCCCTTTTCCTCATCCGAACAGGGAGCAAGAATCTCATACCTGTTGGACATGGTCAAGGGCTGAGGCTCCTGCACTCCTGAACTCCGGTTCCCCTTACCTGCCTCACTTACAGTCACACCCTGATGTCCCTGATCACTAACTGAATGTGAATTACTTAATCTCCCAGGTGTGACTGCCTCCTGAAACAAAGCGTCCAGGTAACTCTCCCCCTCCCGGATGTGCCGCAGTGTTTGAAGCTCAGATTCCAGATGATCAACTCTGATCCGGAGTTCTTCCAGCAACCAACACTTGCTGCAGATGTGGTCACTGCCGTTCACAATGGGATCAGCCAGCTCCCACATCATACAGCTACAGCACATCACCTGCCCAGCCATCTCTGCTTAGTTAGTTAATTACTTACTTTGTACAAGTATGAGTTAGAATACCTTCTGATACCTCTCTGCTATAGTTTTTTTTACCCTAAATAAGGACTTGATGTATACACACACAAAAAAAAAACGAGGGTGTTTTGAGGGTGTTTGTTTGTGGGCCCTTGTTCTGATCAAAGTCTCCAATTTCAGGTTGGGTTTATTTTTCATTGGGGATTCATAGAACCCCTACAGGGTGGAAACAGACCATTTGGCCCAACAAGTCCACATTGACCCTCCGAAGAGTATCCCACCCAAACCTATTCCCCTACCCTATTACTCTGCATTCCCCCCCGACTAATGTACCTAACCTACCCATCCCTGGACACCATGAGGCAATTTAGCATGGCCAATCCACCCTAACCTGCACATCCCTGGGCACTATGGGACAATTTAGCATGGCCAATCCACCCTAACCTGCACATCCCTGGGCACTATGGGACAATTTAGCATGGCCAATCCACCCTAACCTGCACATCCCTGGACACTGTGGGACAATTTAGCACGGCCAATCCACCCTAACCTGCACATCCCTGGGCACTATAGGACAATTTAGCATGGCCAATCCACCCTAACCTGCACATCCCTGGGCACTATGGGACAATTTAGCATGGCCAATCCACCCTAACCTGCACATCCCTGGACACTGTGGGACAATTTAGCACGGCCAATCCACCCTAACCTGCACATCCCTGGGCACTATGGGACAATTTAGCATGGCCAATCCACCCTAACCTGCACATCCCAGGGCACTATGGGACAATTTAGCACGGCCAATCCACCCTAACCTGCACATCCCTGGGCACTATAGGACAATTTAGCACGGCCAATCCACCCTAACCTGCACATCCCTGGGCACTATGGGACAATTTAGCACGGCCAATCCACCCTAACCTGCACATCCCTGCGCACTATGGGGCAATTTAGCACGGCCAATCCACCCTAACCTGCACATCCCTGGGCACTATGGGACAATTTAGCACGGCCAATCCACCCTAACCTGCACATCCCTGGGCACTATGGGACAATTTAGCACGGCCAATCCACCCTAACCTGCACATCCCTGGGCACTATGGGACAATTTAGCACGGCCAATCCACCCTAACCTGCACATCTTTGGACACTATGGGGTAATTTAGCACGGCCAATCCACCCTAACCTTCACATCTTTGGACTGTGGTTGGTCTGTGGGAGGAAACCGGAGCATCCGGAGGAAACTTATGCAGACATGGGGAGAATGTGCAAACTCCGCACAGACAGCTACCCGAGGCTGGGATTGAACCTGAGTCCCTGGCGCTGTGAGGCAGCAGTGCTAACCGCTGAGCCACCATGCCGCCCCCGGTTATTAGACTCAAAGACAGTGAGTGGTGAGTGTTGATTTTCTGTTTTTAGCTGTTATTCAGTTTGTTTAAATAGGGTGTGCCTGGTCTAATAATGGCTCTTTCAGTGGCTAAGAGTTTCCTGGGTGTGAGGAGGTCACTGGGGAAGAAGGTGAGTAAGGTTAAGCTTTGTGAACTGAGAGACAAGCTGAGGGTGAGGCTGACCGTGTCTGTGAAGGAAGGGGGGAGATCACAACAGCGCAGCGTTTACAATTGCTGGGAACGCAATCAGAATCACTCGATGTGGCTAAGGTTCAACCGTGAAATGAAACTGCTCGAGTTAGAGACAAAAGACAAAAACGGCCGAAAGTCAGGGTGAAAGAGAGAGTTTCTGAACTTGGGAAGTTGGAGCTGAAAGCTGAGAGTTGATTTCGAACGTAGGAGGTGAAGAGAAAAGGTGGGAATGTGTCTGGATGGGTAACCCTTCGCAGGTTTGGTATGGACTTGTGGTGACGAGGTCAGCAATGGAGAGCAAACCCATCGTAGCCAAAGGGCTGGTGGGGGTCTGTTTCAATATGTCCAATCGTCCAACGAGGACGACGTAGTAACCTTTCTCATTTCATTTCAGAAAGTGGCTAAACAAATGAAATGACCGGTGACCATATTGATTCAAACCAAGTTGGTTGGTAGAGCCAAAGAGGCGTTTGTTTCACTATCAGAAGAGGTTTCTGGGAGTATGTGGAGGTGAAAAAAAGCCATCTTAAGTGCCTATGAATTCTTGCTAAAGGCCTACAGACAACACTTTATGAGGGACCCTGTTCTAACGTGCGTTGAGTTTGAAAGGATCAAACAAAGTAATTTTGATAGGTGGATAAGTAGATCGACATGTGATGCTCTCAGAGAGACGATTATTTCGGAGGAGTTCAAAAATTCTTTTTCCGGAATCATGAAACTCGCGTGAAAAGGCAGAGAGTTTAAAATGGCAAGGTTAGCAGCAGAAGTAGCAGGTGGTTGTGAGTTGGTTCACAAATCAAAGGATCGGCTTCCAACATCAATTTCAATCCGTGAGAAACAGAAACTGGGGAAAAGAGAAAAATCCTCAGGTGCTAAAGGAAAAGCAGACCTCAGTGAAGATAGTAAAGAGAGCTTACCACAGGTTAAAAAAGAAACCTGTTTGGTTGTGGGCGCGGGGGAAGGTGGAGAGGTACAAAAAGATCAGGTGACTTCACGGCAACAAAGTAGGCCCCATGAAGTGGGCTGAATGGCCTAATTTCTGCTCCTATGTCTTCTGGTCTTAAGTGACAGCGTTGGAGGTTTAGAAAAAGCACGAATATGGTGAGCCAGGATAAGACAGTGGCATTTGTTAAAGTGGTAAGGGAGATCACCGGTCAAGCTAAAAAGCTGCGTGCAGACTGGTCAGGGGGGTTGGATAAGAAGAAAGCGCCAAATCCCTTTAAAGAACTTACCTGTGGGGGTAAAGTTTATTCATGTGTACCAGGATGCCTAGGTAAAGAAACTAAGATCTTTAAAAGATACAAGCATCTTAATTGATGGCATGGGGCCTCTCCCTGAAATGAAAAGTAAAAATCAACTTTGTTGACCAAAATGAATGTGTCTATTAGAATTCCAGAGGCCATTCCGTTATGCAATATCACAGAGTTAGATTAGATTCCCTACAGTATGGAAACAGGCCCTTCGGCCCAACAAGTCCATACCAACCCTCTGAAGAGTAACCCACCCAGACCCATTCCCCTCCCCTATATTTACCCCTGACTAATGCACCTAAGACTATGGGCAATTTAGCATGGCCAATTCACCTGACCTGCACATCTTTGGACTGTGGGAGGAAACCGGAGCACCCGGAGGAAACCCACACAGACATGGGGAGAATGTGCAAACTCCACACAGGCAGTCACCCAAGGGTGGGATCGAACCCAGGGTCCCTGGTGCTGTGAGGCAGCAGTGCTAACCACTGAACTATCATGCCACCCAGCTAACAGGATCGTAGAAGAGTTACCCAATTTTTAAAAATAAACACAGACTACCCACAAAGATACAATCAGATCAAGGATCAAATTTTACATTAACATTATTCAAGGAAGTTAAGGATAGATTAGGTGTACCGTCCAGAATTGCAGTGACCATTAGAACCGTGGTATCAAACTTTAGAGACTATGTGGAGGACTTACAGTCAAGACTATCTAGAGGACTGGTATAAAGGTTTTAATTTGATTTGATTTCTTGTTGTACCTAAGTACAGTGGAAATCAGTGTTTTATGAGCAGTACAGGCAGACCATAGCAAACAAGGACATACAGATCATAGGGTGCTTATTAGATTCCCTACAGCATGGAAACAGGCCATTTAGCCCAACAAGTCCACGCCGACCCTCCAAAGAGTAACCCACCCAGACCCATTCCTCTACCCTATATTTACCCCTTACTAATGTACCTAACACTATGGGGCAATTTAGCACGGCCAATCCACCCTAACCTGCACATCTTTGTGATTGTGGGAGGAAACCAGAGCACCCGGAGGAAATCCCACACAGACACAGGGAGAATGTGCAAACTCCACACAGACAGTTGCCCAAGAGTGGAATCAAACCCGAGTCCCTGGGACTGGGAAGCAGCAGTGCTAACCCACTGAGCGACCGTACCACCCCACAGAAAGAGCGAGGCGTGTAGGTTTACAGCTGCACAGGAGGGGCACAAAGCAAGATCAACATTGTTTGAAGTTAGAGGGGTCCATTCATCAGTCTAATAAAAGCCCTGAAGAAGCTGTTCCTGAACCTGTTTAGTGTATGTGTGTTCAAGTTTGTGTACCTGCTGCCTAACGGAGAGGGTTCTGGGAGAGTGTTACCAGGGTGACGGGGGGAGGGGGGGTGTCTTTGATGATGTTGACAGCCTTTCCGTGGCAGTCAGAAATGTAAATGGAGTCCATGGATGGGAGGTTGACCCCCGCGATGGTCTGGGCTGTGCACATAACCTTCCGTAGTTTGTTACAATCCTGGGAAGAGCAGTTGCCGTACCAGGCCATTATGCGTCCCGACAGTATGGTCTCAGTGGTGCACCAGTAAAAGTTGGTGAGGGTCCTTATGGACGTGCCGAACTTCCTGAGCTACCTGAGGAAGAAGCGACGTTGTTGCGCCTTCCTGAGCATCGCATCTCCATGGGAGGTCCAGGACAGGTTGTCTGGTATCGTCACTCCCAAGAACGTGATGCTCTCCACCCTGTCCCCCCTCAACTCCATTGATGTAGATAGGGGCAAGTCCTCCTCCTTTCTTCCCAAAACCAATATCAGTCCTTTTGGTTTGTTGACATTGAGAAGGAGAGATTGTTATCATTGCACCATGACACCTAGCACTCTATCACTTTCCTGTGTTCAGCCTCATCGTTCTGAGTCCAGTTGACTCTTCACCGGAGCTGAAGTGAAGTGATATCCGTCCTACAATCATCCACCAGCAAATGTGTAGGTGGAGTTCGTACAGAATGTTTCTCCTTTGAACATTTGGTAATTAGGGATGCATCTAATGAATCAACTAAATTCAGTCTATTTGTATTACTTTTAGGGTATGAGTGAGAGACCACTTAAATTAGTTAGTGAGTCAGAGTTCAGAGGTCACATATTTAGACTGTGTGTCAAATCTATAGAATCCCTCCAGTGTGGAAACAGGCCATTCAGCCTAACCAGTCCACCCCGATTCTCCAAGGTAAAAACAAGGACTGCAGATGCTGGAAACCAGATTCTGGATTAGAGCGGTGCTGGAAAAGCGCAGCAGTTCAGGCAGCATCCAAGGAGCAGGAAAATTGACGTTTCGGGCAAAAGCCCTTCATCAGGTATTCCTGATGAAGGGCTTTTGCCTGAAACGTCGATTTTCCTGCTCCTCGGATTCTGCCTGAGCTGCTGTGCTTTTCCAGCACCACTCTAATCCACACCGATTCTCCTAAGAGCATCCCACTCAGATTCACCGCTCCCCACCCTATCTTATCCCTGCAGCTCCCATCGCTAATCCGCCTAATGTGCACACCCCCAGACACAAATGGTAGGGAGAGCTTAAACAGAGTGTGTGAGTTGGCTAGACAGCATTTGAAAGTAGCACAGCATGTGATGAAACAGGAAGCAGACAAGAAATCAAAAATTCATGGTTTCGCTAGTGGAGATAAAGTGTCAGCGTTACTTCTGGTGGTAGGTGAACCTTTAAAAGCAAGGTTTAGTGGGCCGAATCAAACTGAAAGGAAATTGAGTGAGGTGAATTATTTCATAAGAATGTTACTTATCAAGGAAACTCACAGGGTGTGGTATGCGAATATGCTCAAACAGTATTTTGATAAGGAAGGAGAATGTTTCACTGGTTAGAGTTCAGCGTGAAGAACCAAATCCAGTTGATTCTGCATTAGACATTCCTCCAATTAAATTGGACAATGAGAACATTCCCAAAAATTGGGACAAATTATTGAGTTACCTTCCAGAATAAAATCAAAATGACCTAAAACAGCTATTGTAATCTCATGGAGAGAAATGTGTGAAGTACTAAATTTATTACTCATGATGTAGATATCGACATGCTGTTCCAATTAAGCAACATCCTTATAGACTTAACCCTCTAAAATCGGCACAGGTTCAAAAAGAGATTGAAAGAATGCTCAGAAATGACATAATTGAAATGACTTGCAGCGAATAGGGCTCAGCAATTGTAATGGAGTCAAAACCAGATGGTACCCAATGATTATGTGTGGACTGTCACGAAGTCAAGGAGAAAGTGAGGAGTGCAGATGCTGGAAATCAGAGTCAAAACGTGTGGTGCTGGAAAATCACAGCAGGTCAGGCAGGATCCAAGGAGCAGGAGAATCGACATTTCGGGCCGAAGCCCTTCACAGGGATCTTGATCATATGGGCCAAGGGCTGAGGAGTGACAGAAAGAGTTTAATTTAGATAAACGTGAGATTAGGTTAGATTCCCTACAGTGTGTAGGGAATCTAATCTAATATAATCCCTCAGACCCATTCCCCTCTGAGTAACGCAGCTAACCTATGGGCAATTTAGCATGGCCAATTCACCTGACCGACACATCTTTGGACTGAGGGAGGAAACTGGAGCATCCAGAGGAAACCCACGCAGACACAGTGAGAATGTGCAAACTCCACACAGACAGTCGCCCGAGACTGGAATCGAACCTGGGAGGTGCTGTGAGGCAGCAATGCTAACCACTGAGCCACTGTGCCACCCTAAGGCACAATGAGGTGCTGCATTTTTGGGAAAGCAAATCTTAGCAGGACTTATACACATAATGGTAAGGTCCTAGGGACTGTTCCTGAACAAAGAGACTTTGGAGTGCAGGTTCGTAGCTCCTTGAAAGTGGAGTCGCAGGTAGATAGGATAGTGAAGAAGGCTTTTGGTATGCTTTCCTTTATTGGTCAGAGTACTGAGTACAGGAGTTGGGAGGTCATGTTGCGGCTGTACAGGATGTTGGTTAGGCCACTGTTGGAATATTGCGTGCAATTCTGGTCTCCTTCCTATCGGAAAGATGTTGTGAAACTTGAAAGGGTTCAGTAAAGATTTATGAGGATGTTACCAGGATTTGAGGGCTTGAGCTACAGGGAGAGGCTGAACAGGCTGGGGCTGTTTTCCCTGGAGCATCGGAGGCTGAGGGGTGACCTTATAGAGGTTTATAAAATCATGAGGGACATGGATAGAGTAAATGGACAAGATCTTTTCCCTGGGGTCGGGGAGTCCAGAACTAGATGGCATAGGTTTAGGGTGAGAGGGGAAAGATATAAAAGGGACCTAAGGGGCAACTTTTTCACGCCGAGGGTGAAACGTGTATGGAATGAGCTGCCAGAGGAAGTGGTGGAGGCTGGTACAATTGCAACATTTAAAAGGCATCTAGCTGGGTATATGAATAGGAAGGGTTTGGAGGGATATGGGTCATGCGCTGGCAGGTGGGACTAGATTGGGTTGGGATATCTGGTCGGCATGGACGGGTTGGACCAAAGGGTCTGTTTCTGTGCTGTACGTCTCTATGACTCTGTCATGTCTTCCTGATGAAGGGCTTATGCCCGAAACGTCGACACTCCTGCTCCTCAGATGCTACCTGACCGGCTGTGCTTTTCTAGCACCACACTTCTTGTCGCAAAGTCAAGGCTGTTACAAAATCCGGTTTGTTTCCTATTGCACGTTTTCAAGAAAAGGTGAGACAAGCAACTTATATTTCTAAGCAGGACTTACTCAGAGAATACTGGCAGTTTATCTGAAAAAGCAAAGGCAGTTTCACCTTTCATGGTAACAAATGGACTATGAGAAAGTGAGGACTGCAGACGCTGGAGATCAGAGTGGAGAGCGTGGTGCTGGAAAAGCGCAGCAGGGTCAGGCAGCATCCGAGGAGCAGGAGAATCGACGTTTCAGTCATAAGCCCTTCATCTTGAAGCCCATGCCCGTTTGGTTTGAAGAATGCCCCAGCCGTATTTCAAAGACGAGCCAATAATGTCACCTTTGAGACTCCCCGGTTGTGTGGTGCACGTTGACGATCTGGTGATTTTTAGTCACACATAGAAGGAACGTTTGGAGCATCAAGTGGTTCTTGTAGAGATGCGTAGCTGGGGGTTCACTTGCAGTTGTTGTTCGTCGAGCTGGGGAGTTGGTTTGCAGCCATTTTGTCCCCTGTCTATATGACATCCTCAGCGCAGTGGAGCCTCCTATGAAGCGCTGCTGTACTGTGTCGGTTGGAATTTATTTGTTACAGTGTCGGAATATTGGGTCCAGGTCAACACGTTTATTGATGGAATCCATGGATGAGTGCCGTGGAATTGTTCGATTGACTTCAGGAGGCAGGCTTGGAAAGAGGAAGGCTCAGCGGGGAATTTGATAGAGACAGACAAGATGATCAGAGGATTAGGTAGGGTAGACAGCGAAAGTCTTTTTCCTAGGATGGTGACGTCAGCTTGTACAAGGGGGCATAACTACAAGTTGCGGGGTGATAGATTTAAGACAGTGGAATGTCTGCTTCTGAAGCAGTGAGTAAACAACTTTGATCCCCTACGTCTTTTTTTAAAATTAGACAAAAGGAGCACAAGTGGGTGGAGTCCGGCTCACACAGACCTAGAGTTTTAGTTTTTGTTTCCAGTTGGGGTTAGTAGTTAGCTGTTGAAGCTGCTGGATGCAGCTCTCTCTCCATTGCAGCAAAATACTTGAGTTCTCTCCCTGTTGCTGGAATGTGTCTTTTTTTGGTGTTCCTTTCTCCTGGATTGGAAGGGAGATACCACGTGAGGAAATTCTGTTTTGCTGAGATGGCGTTTGCCAAGGGTATGATTACGGGATGCCGCGATATCAGAACAGTTGATGATTAGTAGTTAAATAATATTTTATTAAGAATTGCAAGAGAGTTAAAGCTATGCAATTCTTTTTCTGTTTTTATTTTAACTGTGTTGTTGAATAAAATGCATTTTATTAAAGCCTCGTGGTGGCCCAATTAAATTACATCTCGAATCCAGGATGTTGCCTGAACTGGAGAGTATTAGTTATGAAGAGAGATTGGACAGACTGGAGTTGTTTTCCATCGAGCCGAGGAGATTGAGAGGGGACGCGATTGAGATGGATAATATTATGAGGGACACAAAATTCTGAGTGCCTTACACTTGCCTTTCAATGAAATGAAACAATAAGGTTGAAGCGGTCTCCTTGAGATATTTTGTGGGGGGTTTGGTCCGGCCCATAACAAACTGGGCGTTCTTGTCTGGATCAGGTTGGATTCAGGATTATTGGACTCGAAGGCAGTGATTGGTGAGTGTTGGTGTTCTCCTTTCGGATGTTGAGGGGATTTGGTCTGGTCCACCACACACCATCTTCTGGGTGAAAACGTTTTCCCTCACATCCCCTCTAAATCTCCCGTCCCTTCCTTTCAATCGATGTTCCCCCGGTCAGCGATTCCCCCCCCCCATCAAGGGGAGAGGTTTCTTCCTGTCTCACATTTTGTGCCCCTCATAATTTTATCCATCTCAGTCATGTCCCCTCTCAATCTCCTCGGCTCGATGGTGAACAACTCCAGCATGTCCAATCTCTCTTCGTAGCTAATACTCTCCAGTCCAGGCAACATCCTGGGAAATCTCCCCGTGCACCCTCTCCAGTGCTCTCACATCCCTCCTACAATGTGGATCCCAGAACTGCGCACAATTCTCTAGTTGTGGCCTAACCAGCGTTTTATACAGTTCCAGCATCACCTCCCTGCTCTTAAACTCTTTGCCTCGATGAATACAGGCAAGTATCACTTCTGCCTTCTGAATCACTTTGTCTACTTCTCCTGATACCCTAAGGAACCCCCTGGTGGACCTGTACAGCGAGAGCCCTCTGATTCATGATCCTTCACAGGGCAAGTGCTGGAAATTCATTTTGTCATAAGGGGAATACTGGTGTCTCAGTCAATAATGTTGAAAATACATTTAGTTCATAACTCTGAAAAGTAAGTACTTGGGGAGAGGAAAGGTGTAGAAGTGAGGTTTAATGAATACATAGACAAACCTCTCAGGTAAGCTGTCTTATAGCTGTGACCTCAGTAGTTGTACACTACAGACTCTGCTGGGAGGTCAGAACCAGTTGATTCCTGATGAAGGACTTATGACCGAACGTCGACTCTCCTGCTCCTTGGATGCTGCATGACTCGCTGTGCTTTTCCAGCACCGCACTCTCTGACTCTCCAGCACCTGCAGTCCTCACTCTCTCCAGTACTCTGTGTGCCTCTCTAAGTCCTTCAACTCTCTTAAAGGGACAGTACCCCTTAGACCTTCATAACAGTACTGATCTTTGTTGTAACATGTGGAGTTCCATTGACCCATCGTACAAGCTTAGACCAGCCTTCCAGATTACTGTTACACAAAATTTATTGGAAGACTTTTCACTGTAGCTGTTTCTGTAGGGCATCAGCAATTTCTGACTGCCTGCTAAAACAGACCAAACAAGAAAAAAAAAACCTGAACTGGGAGAACTCCCCTGCCATTGCTTTAAAGTAGCCATATCCAGACACATCGGAACCTCTGCCTTTACAACCCCTCTTGAAAAAAACCAAGGACAACATGACCTTGTTAAAGGGGCAGCATCGTCACAGGGTGCAGAAAAATATTTCATTGAATTGGAAAGGGTGCAGAAAAGGTATTACCAGACTGGAGGGGCTGAGTTATAAGGAGAGGCTGGATAGGCTGAGCATTGGTGGCTGAGGGGGTGATCTTATAGAGGTTTTATAAAATCACAAGGGACACAGATAAAGTGAATTCCCTAGAGTAGTGGGAATTCAAAACTAAAAGGCATCGGCTTAAGCTGAGAGGGGAAAGATTTAAGAGGGACTGGAGGGGGCAACCTTATCACAGAGGGTAGTGCGTGTATAGATCGAGCTGCCAGGGGGAGTGGTAGCTGCTGGCGCAGTTATAACATTTAAAAACAATTTGGATTGGTACATGGATAGGAAAAGTTAAGAGGGATATGTGCAAAATGCAGGCAAATGGGACAATGTTAGTTTGGCCAGCATGGACTGATCAGACCGAAGGGTCTGTTTCTGTGCTGTGTGACACGACTCTTTGAATCTATGTTGCGTTTGATGTCACCGGCAAGAGCTTTCCTGTAGTTTTGCCTTTGGTACCTCTTGCCAATTTCTTTGCTTTTTCCCCCCTCATTATGTTTTTTTGCTTACTTACGGTGGATGATCATAAACTATACTTACTCGGGAGGCTGAACAGACATGATAGTAAATGCTGATGACATTCGGTGCGTAAGATAAGATATGTTCCCAATGATGGGGGTAGCGGAGACTCGAACTCGACTCTGTGAAGGTGAAAGACACTCACTGACAAATCCAATGGGAAGTTCAGCAGATGCTTCTCTGTCCAAGGAAGATGAGGAATTCACTCCCACAAAGGTCGTCAGGGTCAATACCTTTCAGAATCGATGGAGGCAAACCGAGTGAACATGTGAAGGAGAAACGGGGGAAGCGAGGAGGAGGCCATTCGACCCTTAGAGCCTGTTCTGCCATCCAATATGGTCGCGGCTGGTCCTCTATCTCGACACCATATTCCTGCTTCCTCTCCCATCCTCCTTAATGCCTCCAGCGTTCTAAAGAAAAAAATGATCAATCTCTCCCGTGAGTATATTCAGAGACTTGGCCGACTCTGTGAGAGAGAATTCCGCAAGTTCGTCACCATATTGAGTGATGGCGTGTTTCCTCATCTCAGCCTTATACGGTCGACCATGTAGCCTAAGACTCTGTCCCCTGGTTCAAAACAAGGAGAAATGTCCTCCTGGCATCCAGCCATGATAGAATTTTATACGTTTTCAACATCTTTCCCCCCCCCCTCCCCTCCCCTCCCTCACCCTACTGGGCTGTAGTGAATTTGGGCCCAGTCGAACCAATTTCTCCTCATGGGGAAGTCCTACCATCCCCGATGAAGGGCATTTGCCCAAAAGATCAATTTTCCTGCTCCTCGGATGCTGCCTGTCCTGCTGTGCTTTTCCAGCACCACTCTAATCCTGATACCTGATATCAGCCTGCTGCACTCCCTTTATAACAGGTATATCTCTCCTGAGGTAAGGAGACCAAACCTGCGTACAATACTCCAGATGTGGTCTCAGCAGGACCCAAATTAATTGCCGTAAGAAATCCCTCCTTCTGAGTTCCAATCCTCTTACAATGAAGGCCAATAAACCATTTCCCTTCCTCATTGCTTGCCCTGCAGCTCTGATTTGATTGGATTTATTATTGTCACATGTACCTGGGTACAGTGAAACGTTTGTTTTGCACGCAGTACAGGCAGATCATACCACACAAAGACACAAAGGTCATAGGGGGATAGAACAGAGCAAGGAATACACCATTACGGCTGCAGAGAAAGCGAACAAAGAGCGAGATAACATTAGATTTGAAATTTGAGAGGACCGTTCAGAAGGGAAAGTGAGGGCTGCAGATGCTGGAGATCAGAGTCAAAAAGGGTGTTGCTGGAAAAGCGCAGCAGGTCAGGCAGCATCCGAGGAGCAGGAGAATCGACATTTCGGGCATAAACCCTTCATCAGCAGTCTGATAACAGCGGGGAAGATTGAATCTGTTGGTCTGTGTCTTTGTGCTTTTGTACCTTCTGCCTGACGGAAGAGGTTGGAAGAGATTGTAACCGGGGCGGGAGGGGTCTCTGATGATGTCGGCTGCCTTCCCCAGGCAGCGGGAAGTGTAGGTGGAGTCAGTGGATGGGAGGTTGGTGATGGACTGGGCCATGTTCACAGCTCCCTGATGGTTCTGGGCAGAGCAGATGCCATACCAAGCCGCGATGCATTCAGACAGAATGCTTTCTATGGTCCATCTGATGGTGAGGGTCCTTATGGACAGGGCCGAATTTCCTTAGCCTCCTGAGAAAGACGAGGCGCTGTTGTGCCTTCTTGACCATCGCTTCAACATGGGTGGCCCTGGACAGATTGTTGGTGATTGTCACTGCCTGTCTCCTGTCGTTGATTAATGTCCAAGAACACCCAGTTTGCTTTGTATGTCCACACTCATTGAACAGATAGGCTGTCAATGGGGTTGGGTGATGTATGGCGGAAAGGACTTGTGTGGAGCAAATGGGCAGGCATGTAACCTGTTGGACTGAATGGTCTGTTTCTCCACTGTGGATTGCAAAACCACAAAATAGGCCACCTCAGAATGAGGCCGTTTGGCCCATCAAGCCTCTTTCAAAGACAAGTTCAAGTCGCTCCAGCCCTTCTATCCCTATCTGCGCGACTCTTTCCATTCACGTTTTTGCCTGACTTCTTTCGTTCGTTTGTGGGATGTGGGCGTCACTGACTGGGCCAACATTTATCGCCCATCCTTTATTGCCTTTGAACTGTGCGGCCATTTCAGAGTCAACGCTTTGGGGTCGGAGGTCACATGCAGGCCAGACCAAGTAAGGATGGCAGATTCCCTTCCCTGAAGGGACATTACTGAACCAGATGGGGTTTTTAATTTACAGTGGTTGTACCGTCATCCTTTGACTAGTTGTTCCTTAATCCCAAAAAGAGGATTAGCTTCACCAGCTGCCACAGTGGGAGTTGAACCCGTGTTCCGAGAACATTGCCTGGTGACATTTCCACCAACCCCCGGCCTCTCCAAATGATCTTTTGAAGACTGTTATTGAGTCTATCTCCATCACAATCACAAGCAGCATAGGTCCAACATTGCTGACACGTTGTGGAAAGTATGTGTCACTCCCTGGTGTTTGTCCTCCACCTTCAATCGTTGAGCTCTCGATGCTGACTCGATGGGCCAAGTGGCCTTCACTGTACTGTGTGAATTTGTGAAGCTGGGTTTTGGTCATTCAGCCACTGAAAACATTTTCTCTTCACTCACTCTGTCCATCTTCCACTCCACTGCCCCATCTCCTCCTCGCTGACTCTGGTCGAACGGCAACAACCTCAACTTCTCCAGTCTCTCCATTATCTCTAATCCCCTCATCTCTACAACCAGTTCCAGTAGGTCCCTCCTGCACCATCGCCAGGCCCTTTCTGAATTTCGGAGCCATGGGTTAACCCCTTCATTTTTACATGTTATATTGTCACTCAGATTGTTTTAACTCCACTGGGAGGGAGAAATCCTGCCCTCTGTCTGTATGTTTTATACTCTAGAAATGCTTCTTCATCCACCTTTTTTTACCTGCTTGCGACTCACTCCAATCCCTCTCATCTCAATATCAAAAAGCTAACATGTTGTCATCACTGTGAGCTGTGCACCTCCTAATCATACAGTCATAGAGTCTTAGAGATGTACAGCACGGAAACAGACCCTTCGGCCCGACTCGGCTATGCCAACCAGATATCCTAACTTAATAAAGTCATAGAGATGTACAGCATGGAAACGGGCCTTCGGTTCAACTCATCCATGCCGACCAGATATCCTAAATTAATCCAGTCCCACTTGCCAGCACCCGGCCCATATCCCTCCAAACCCTTCCTATTCATATACCCATCCAGATGCCTTTTAAATGTTGTCATTGTACCAGCCTCCACCATTTCCCCCGGCAGCTCATTCCATACACGCTCCACCCTCTGTGTGAAAAAGTTTCCCCTTAGGTCCCTTTTACATCTTTCCCCTCTCACCCTAAACCTATGCGGCCTAGTTTTGGATTCCCCTACTCTAGGGAAAAGACCTTGACTATCCACCATATCCATGTCCCTCATGATTTTGTAAATCTCTATAAAGTCACCACTCAGCCTCCGACACTCCAGGGAAAATAGCCACAGTCTATTCAGCTTCTCGCTATAGCTTAAACCTTCCAACCCTGGCAACGTTCTTGTAAATCTTTTCTAAACCCTTTAAATTTTAACAACATTTTTCCTATAGTAGGGAGACTAGCATTGAACGTGGTGTTACATACGTGGCCGAACCAATGCCTTGTACATCAGCAACATGACTTCCCAACTCCTATACTCCACACACTGACCAATAAAGGTGTGTACTAAAAGCCATCTTCGGGGAATCCAAGATGGCGGCGAGCTAGGAGGATCACATTGCAGAGCTCCGCACCGCACCACAAGCTGGACAAGCTTCTAACCCACCCAACCCGGACCGTCGCAATACCCTGGAACTCTGTCTATCTGTTTGTGTTGTACCCCTGTTTAAAAGAGGGGCCCGAGAACCCGAAAAGAGCTCCTAGGGGGGCTGGGCCAAAAAAACTGTTGAGAATCACTGGTATAGGACATTGGTTCGACTACTATTGGAGTATTGCGTGCAACTCTCGCCTCCCTAATGTGGGAATGATGTTGTGAAACTTGAAAAGGTTCAGAAAAGATTAATAAGGATGTTGCTAGGGTTGGAGGGTTTGAGCTCGGGAGCTAGGGAGAGATTGGGCCTGCTCTCCCTGGAGTGTCAGAGGTTGAGGGGTGACCTTTGGGCAGCACAGTGGCTCAGTGGTTAGCACTGCTGCCTCACAACGCTAGGGACACAGGTTTGGTTCCAGCCTCGGGCGACTGTCTGTGTGGAGTTTGCACATTCTCCCCGTGTCTGCGTGGGTTTCCTCCGGGTGCTCCGGTTTCCCCACATAGTCCATAGACATGCGAGTTAGGGTGGATTGGCCATAGTGTCCAGGAATGTGTAGGTTAAGTGCATTAGTCAGGGGAAATGTAAAGACCAAAGAAAATTAAAGCACAGCAACAGGCTCTTCGGCCATTTAAGCCTACGCCAATCCAAGTCCTTGATCTAAACCTGTCGCCTATTTTCTAAGGATCTCCGCTCCCTGCCCATTCCTGTATCTGTCTAGATGCATCGTGAGTGATGCTATCATTCCCGTCCCTACCACCTCCGCTGGCAAAGCATTCCAGGTACCCACCACCCTCTGCATAAAGAACTTTCCACGCTTATCTCCCCTAAACTTTTCCCCTCTCACCTTGGCCCCTAGTAATTGAGTCCCCGACTCTGGGAAAAAGCTTCTTACTATCCACCCTGTCTACATCTCTCATGGTTTTGTAGACCTCAATCAGGTCCCTCCTCAACCTTTGTCTTTCTATTGAAAATACTCCTATTCTACTCAGTCTCTGCTCATAGCCAGCACCCTCCATACCAGGCAACATCCTGGTGAACCCCCTATAATCTCACATTCCCCATGGCTAACCCACTTAACCTGCACATCCCTGGCACTATGGGACAATTTAGCACGGCCAATCCACCCTAACCTGCACATCCCTGGGCACTATGGGACAATTTAGCATGGCCAATCCACCCTAACCTGCACATCCCTGGGCATTATGGGACAATTTAGCACGGCCAATCCACCCTAACCTGCACATCCCTGGGCACTATGGGACAATTTAGCATGGCCAATCCACCCTAACCTGCACACCCCTGGGCACTGTGGGAAGAAACCGGCGCACCCAGACTAAACCCACGTAGACATGGGGAGAACATGCAAACTCCCCACAGACAGTTGCCCAAGGGTGGAATCAAACCCAAGTCCCTGGCACCGTTAGGCAGCAGTGCTAACCACTGAGCTGCATAGTCAGTAGATTTGACAAAAGTTAAGGTCATCGGAATTGATTTGAGGATTTGCGCTATATAGAGGGTGGTGCGTGTATGGAATGAGCTGCCAGAGGAAGTGGTGGAGGCTGGGACGATTACAACATTTAAAGGCAACTGGATGGGGATATGACTAGGAAGGTTTTGCTAGGCACTAGTCAGACCACATAGCTGCAATATAGTATGCAGAGTTGGTCCCCTTAACCAAGGGATTGGGAGTTCAGAGAATGTCCTTGGGCTGATACCAGGTATGGGCAGACTGTGTTATACGGAGATATTGAGTAGGTTGGGCCTGTACCCATTGGAGCTTAAAAGAATGAAAGGTGACCTTCTTGAGACATGCAAGATTCTTAGAGGGACTTAACAGGAGGGATGAGGAAACGATGTTCCTATCTTTTGTTTTTTTATCTTATTAAGGGATAAAGCTGTGCTGTTAATTGTTTTAAAATATGGAATCCTCAAAAGCTAGAAAAGGGGTGTGAATGAGGGTATACGAATTCTTAGTTCACAAACGACTCTGAGGAGACACCTCACCCGATCCCTGTGACTGCCTCTGAATAGTCAGGATGATGTCTGGCATTTGAAGAGACAATGTTCCTGCAGTGATTGGGACGAGGGCCAAGAGGATCTCGCTGATTATGCGATTCTCGATTGGTCGGGGTTAACACCACTAATCTCAC
>NW_028270184.1:10337713-10340213 GCF_037043375.1 Chiloscyllium plagiosum | reverse complement strand
CGCACACACTCTCTCTCGCGCGCACACTCTCTCTCTCGCGCACACTCTCTCTCTCGCGCCCACACTCTCTCTCGCGCCCACACACTCACACACACAGATTCTCTCTCACACACACAGTCTCACACACACATACACTCTCTCTCTCACACACACACACACTCACACAGACAGTCTCTCTCACACACACACAGACAGTCTCTCTCACACACATATACACTCTCTCTCTCACACACACACAGACACTCACACACATATACACTCTCTCTCTCACACACACACAGACACTCACACACATATACACTCTCTCTCTCACACACACAGACACTCACACAGACAGTCTCTCTCACACACACACACAGACAGTCTCTCTCTCACACACACACACAGACAGTCTCTCTCTCACACACACACAGACAGTCTCTCTCTCACACACACACACAGACAGTCTCTCTCTCACACACACACACAGACAGTCTCTCTCACACACACACACAGACAGTCTCTCTCTCACACACACACAGACAGTCTCTCTCACACACACACACAGACAGTCTCTCTCTCACACACACACAGACAGTCTCTCTCACACACACACACAGACAGTCTCTCTCACACACACACACAGACAGTCTCTCTCACACACACACACAGACAGTCTCTCTCTCACACACACACACAGTCTCTCTCACACACACACACAGACAGTCTCTCTCTCACGCACACAGACAGTCTCTCTCTCACGCACACAGACAGTCTCTCACTCTCTCACGCACACTCTCTCTCACACACACACACACACATACACTCTCTCTCACACACACACACTCTCTCTCACACACACACAGACACTCTCTCTCACACACACACACATACACACAGACACTCTCTCTCACACACACAGACTCTCTCTCACATGCACGTACACACACACAGACTCTCTCTCACATGCACGTACACACACACACAGACTCTCTCTCTCTCACGCACGTACACACAAACACAGACTCTCTCTCTCTCACGCACGTACACACACACACAGACTCTCTCTCACGCACGTACTCACACACACAGACTCTCTCTCTCTCTCTCTCACGCACGTACACACACACACACAGACTCTCTCTCTCTCTCACGCACGTACACACACACAGACTCTCTCTCTCTCACGCACGTACACACACACACAGACTCTCTCTCTCTCTCTCACGCGCGTACACACACACAGACTCTCTCTCTCTCTCTCACGCACGTACACACACACAGACTCTCTCTCTCTCTCTCACGCACGTACACACACACACAGACTCTCTCACGCACGTACACACACACACAGACTCTCTCTCTCACGCACGTACAGACACACACAGACTCTCTCACGCACGTACACACACACACAGACTCTCTCTCTCACGCACAGACAGTCTCTCTCTCTCACGCACAGACAGTCTCTCTCTCTCACGCACAGACAGTCTCTCTCTCTCACGCACAGACAGTCTCTCTCTCTCACGCACAGACAGTCTCTCTCTCTCACGCACAGACAGTCTCTCTCTCTCACGCACAGACAGTCTCTCTCTCTCACGCACAGACAGTCTCTCACATGCACGTACACACAAACACAGACTCTCTCTCTCACATGCACGTACACACAAACACAGACTCTCTCTCTCACATGCACGTACACACAAACACAGACTCTCTCTCTCACATGCACGTACACACACACACAGACTCTCTCTCTCTCTCACGCACACACTCACACACACAGACTCTCTCTCTCTCTCACGCACACACTCACACACACAGACTCTCTCTCTCACGCACACACTCACACACACAGACTCTCTCTCTCTCTCACGCACACACTCACACACACAGACTCTCTCTCTCTCTCTCACGCACACACTCACACACACAGACTCTCTCTCTCTCTCACGCACACACTCACACACACAGACTCTCTCTCTCTCTCACGCACACACTCACACACACAGACAGTCTCTCTCTCACACACACACACAGACAGTCTCTCTCTCACACACACACACAGACAGTCTCTCTCTCACACACACACACAGACAGTCTCTCTCTCACACACACACACAGACAGTCTCTCTCTCACACACACACAGACAGTCTCTCTCTCACACACACACAGACAGTCTCTCTCTCACACACAGACAGTCTCTCTCTCACACACAGACAGTCTCTCTCGCACACACACACAGACAGTCTCTCTCGCACACACACACAGACAGTCTCTCTCTCTCACACACACACAGGCAGTCTCTCTCTCACACACACAGACAGTCTCTCTCTCACACACACACACAGACAGTCTCTCTCTCACACACACACAGACAGTCTCTCTCACACACACACACAGACAGTCTCTCTCACACACACACACAGACAGTCTCTCTCACACACATACACAGACAGTCTCTCTCTCACACACACACAGACAGTCTCTCTCACACACACACACAGACAGTCTCTCTCA
>NW_028270184.1:10310213-10322713 GCF_037043375.1 Chiloscyllium plagiosum | reverse complement strand
CACAGACAGTCTCTCTCTCTCACGCACACACACACGTACACAGACAGTCTCTCTCTCTCACGCACACACAGACAGTCTCTCTCTCTCACGCACACACAGACAGTCTCTCTCTCTCACGCACACACAGACAGTCTCTCTCTCTCACGCACACACTCGCACACACAGACAGTCTCTCTCTCTCACGCACTCACTCGCACACACAGACAGACAGTCTCTCTCTCTCACGCACACACTCACACACACAGACAGACAGTCTCTCTCTCTCACGCACACACTCACACACACAGACAGACAGTCTCTCTCTCTCACGCACACACTCACACACACACACAGACAGTCTCTCTCTCTCACGCACACACTCACACACACAGACAGTCTCTCTCTCTCACGCACACACTCACACACACAGACAGTCTCTCTCTCTCACGCACACACTCACACACACAGACAGTCTCTCTCTCTCACGCACACACTCACACACACAGACAGTCTCTCTCTCTCACGCACACACTCACACACACAGACAGTCTCTCTCTCTCACGCACACACTCACACACACAGACAGTCTCTCTCTCTCACGCACACACTCACACACACAGACAGTCTCTCTCTCTCACGCACACACTCACACACACAGACAGTCTCTCTCTCTCACGCACACACACACACACAGACAGTCTCTCTCTCTCACGCACACACTCACACACACAGACAGTCTCTCTCTCTCACGCATACACTCACACACACAGACAGTCTCTCTCTCTCACGCACACACTCACACACACAGACAGTCTCTCTCTCTCACGCACACACTCACACACACAGACAGTCTCTCTCTCTCACGCACACACTCACACACACAGACAGTCTCTCTCTCTCACGCACACACTCACACACACAGACAGTCTCTCTCTCTCACGCACACACTCACACACACAGACAGTCTCTCTCTCTCACGCACACACTCACACACACAGACAGTCTCTCTCTCTCACGCACACACTCACACACACAGACAGTCTCTCTCTCTCACGCACACACTCACACACACAGACAGTCTCTCTCTCTCACGCACACACTCACACACACAGACAGTCTTTCTCTCTCACGCACACACTCACACACACAGACAGTCTCTCTCTCTCACGCACACACTCACACACACAGACAGTCTCTCTCTCTCACGCACACACTCACACACACAGACAGTCTCTCTCTCTCACGCACACACTCACACACACAGACAGACAGTCTCTCACGCACACACACACACACACAGACAGACAGTCTCTCTCTCTCACGCACACACTCACACACACAGACAGACAGTCTCTCTCTCTCACGCACACACTCACACACAGACAGACAGTCTCTCTCTCTCATGCACACACTCACACACACAGACAGTCTCTCTCTCTCACGCACACACTCACACACACAGACAGACAGTCTCTCTCTCACGCACACACACACACACGCAGACAGACAGTCTCTCTCTCTCACGCACACACTCACACACACAGACAGACAGTCTCTCTCTCTCACGCACACACTCACACACACAGACAGACAGTCTCTCTCTCTCACGCACACACTCACACACACAGACAGACAGTCTCTCTCTCTCACGCACACACTCACACACACAGACAGACAGTCTCTCTCTCTCACGCACACACTCACACACACAGACAGACAGTCTCTCTCTCTCACGCACACACTCACACACACAGACAGACAGTCTCTCTCTCTCACGCACACACTCACACACAGACAGACAGTCTCTCTCTCTCACGCACACACTCACACACACAGACAGACAGTCTCTCTCTCTCACGCACACACTCACACACACAGACAGAGTCTCTCTCTCTCACGCACACACTCACACACACAGACAGACAGTCTCTCTCTCTCACGCACACACTCACACACACAGACAGACAGTCTCTCTCTCTCACGCACACACTCACACAGACAGACAGTCTCTCTCTCTCACGCACACACTCACACACACAGACAGACAGTCTCTCTCTCACGCACACACTCACACACACAGACAGACAGTCTCTCTCTCACGCACACACTCACACACACAGACAGACAGTCTCTCTCTCTCACGCACACACTCACACACACAGACAGACAGTCTCTCTCTCTCACGCACACACTCACACACACAGACAGACAGTCTCTCTCTCTCACGCACACACTCACACACACAGACAGACAGTCTCTCTCCCTCACGCACACACTCACACACACAGACAGACAGTCTCTCTCCCTCACGCACACACACACACACACAGACAGACAGTCTCTCTCTCTCACGCACACACTCACACACACAGACAGACAGTCTCTCTCTCACGCACACACTCACACACACAGACAGACAGTCTCTCTCTCTCACGCACACACTCACACACACAGACAGACAGTCTCTCTCTCTCACGCACACACTCAC
The DNA here is from genome assembly GCF_037043375.1 of Chiloscyllium plagiosum. NCBI lineage: Eukaryota > Metazoa > Chordata > Chondrichthyes > Orectolobiformes > Hemiscylliidae > Chiloscyllium > Chiloscyllium plagiosum. Next base: position 10,320,246 of record NW_028270184.1, on the reverse strand, counting down.
ACACACAGACAGACAGTCTCTCTCTCTCACGCACACACTCACACACACAGACAGACAGTCTCTCTCTCTCACGCACACACTCACACACACAGACAGACAGTCTCTCTCTCTCACGCACACACTCACACACACAGACAGACAGTCTCTCTCTCTCACGCACACACTCACACACACAGACAGACAGTCTCTCTCTCTCATGCACACACTCACACACACAGACAGTCTCTCTCTCTCACGCACACACTCACACACACAGACAGACAGTCTCTCTCTCACGCACACACACACACACACAGACAGACAGTCTCTCTCTCTCACGCACACACTCACACACACAGACTCTCTCTCTGTCACGCACGTACACACACACACAGACAGTCTCTCTCTCTCACGCACAGACAGTCTCTCTCTCTCACGCACAGACAGTCTCTCTCTCTCACGCACAGACAGTCTCTCTCTCTCACGCACAGACAGTCTCTCTCTCTCACGCACAGCCAGTCTCTCTCTCTCACGCACAGACAGTCTCTCTCTCTCACGCACAGACAGTCTCTCTCTCTCACGCACAGACAGTCTCTCTCTCTCTCACGCACGTACACACACACATAGACTCTCTCTCTCTCACGCACGTACACACAAACACAGACTCTCTCTCTCACGCACAGCCAGTCTCTCTCTCTCACGCACAGACAGTCTCTCTCTCTCACGCACAGACAGTCTCTCTCTCTCACGCACAGACAGTCTCTCTCTCTCTCACGCACGTACACACACACACAGACTCTCTCTCTCTCACGCACGTACACACACACAGACAGTCTCTCTCTCTCACGCACAGACAGTCTCTCTCTCTCACGCACAGACAGTCTCTCTCTCTCTCACGCACAGCCAGTCTCTCTCTCTCACGCACAGCCAGTCTCTCTCTCTCACGCACAGCCAGTCTCTCTCTCTCACGCACAGACAGTCTCTCTCTCTCTCACGCACGTACACAGACAGTCTCTCTCTCTCACGCACTCACGCACGTACACAGACAGTCTCTCTCTCTCACGCACTCACGCACGTACACAGACAGTCTCTCTCTCTCACGCACACACTCACGTACACAGACAGTCTCTCTCTCTCACGCACACACTCACGTACACAGACAGTCTCTCTCTCTCACGCACACACACACGTACACAGACAGTCTCTCTCTCTCACGCACACACAGACAGTCTCTCTCTCTCACGCACACACAGACAGTCTCTCTCTCTCACGCACACACAGACAGTCTCTCTCTCTCACGCACACACTCGCACACACAGACAGTCTCTCTCTCTCACGCACTCACTCGCACACACAGACAGACAGTCTCTCTCTCTCACGCACACACTCACACACACAGACAGACAGTCTCTCTCTCTCACGCACACACTCACACACACAGACAGACAGTCTCTCTCTCTCACGCACACACTCACACACACACACAGACAGTCTCTCTCTCACGCACACACTCACACACACAGACAGTCTCTCTCTCTCACGCACACACTCACACACACAGACAGTCTCTCTCTCTCACGCACACACTCACACACACAGACAGTCTCTCTCTCTCACGCACACACTCACACACACAGACAGTCTCTCTCTCTCACGCACACACTCACACACACAGACAGTCTCTCTCTCTCACGCACACACTCACACACACAGACAGTCTCTCTCTCTCACGCACACACTCACACACACAGACAGTCTCTCTCTCTCACGCACACACTCACACACACAGACAGTCTCTCTCTCTCACGCACACACACACACACAGACAGTCTCTCTCTCTCACGCACACACTCACACACACAGACAGTCTCTCTCTCTCACGCATACACTCACACACACAGACAGTCTCTCTCTCTCACGCACACACTCACACACACAGACAGTCTCTCTCTCTCACGCACACACTCACACACACAGACAGTCTCTCTCTCTCACGCACACACTCACACACACAGACAGTCTCTCTCTCTCACGCACACACTCACACACACAGACAGTCTCTCTCTCTCACGCACACACTCACACACACAGACAGTCTCTCTCTCTCACGCACACACTCACACACACAGACAGTCTCTCTCTCTCACGCACACACTCACACACACAGACAGTCTCTCTCTCTCACGCACACACTCACACACACAGACAGTCTCTCTCTCTCACGCACACACTCACACACACAGACAGTCTCTCTCTCTCACGCACACACTCACACACACAGACAGTCTCTCTCTCTCACGCACACACTCACACACACAGACAGTCTCTCTCTCTCACGCACACACTCACACACACAGACAGTCTCTCTCTCTCACGCACACACTCACACACACAGACAGACAGTCTCTCACGCACACACACACACACACAGACAGACAGTCTCTCTCTCTCACGCACACACTCACACACACAGACAGACAGTCTCTCTCTCTCACGCACACACTCACACACAGACAGACAGTCTCTCTCTCTCATGCACACACTCACACACACAGACAGTCTCTCTCTCTCACGCACACACTCACACACACAGACAGACAGTCTCTCTCTCACGCACACACACACACACGCAGACAGACAGTCTCTCTCTCTCACGCACACACTCACACACACAGACAGACAGTCTCTCTCTCTCACGCACACACTCACACACACAGACAGACAGTCTCTCTCTCTCACGCACACACTCACACACACAGACAGACAGTCTCTCTCTCTCACGCACACACTCACACACACAGACAGACAGTCTCTCTCTCTCACGCACACACTCACACACACAGACAGACAGTCTCTCTCTCTCACGCACACACTCACACACACAGACAGACAGTCTCTCTCTCTCACGCACACACTCACACACAGACAGACAGTCTCTCTCTCTCACGCACACACTCACACACACAGACAGACAGTCTCTCTCTCTCACGCACACACTCACACACACAGACAGAGTCTCTCTCTCTCACGCACACACTCACACACACAGACAGACAGTCTCTCTCTCTCACGCACACACTCACACACACAGACAGACAGTCTCTCTCTCTCACGCACACACTCACACAGACAGACAGTCTCTCTCTCTCACGCACACACTCACACACACAGACAGACAGTCTCTCTCTCACGCACACACTCACACACACAGACAGACAGTCTCTCTCTCACGCACACACTCACACACACAGACAGACAGTCTCTCTCTCTCACGCACACACTCACACACACAGACAGACAGTCTCTCTCTCTCACGCACACACTCACACACACAGACAGACAGTCTCTCTCTCTCACGCACACACTCACACACACAGACAGACAGTCTCTCTCCCTCACGCACACACTCACACACACAGACAGACAGTCTCTCTCCCTCACGCACACACACACACACACAGACAGACAGTCTCTCTCTCTCACGCACACACTCACACACACAGACAGACAGTCTCTCTCTCACGCACACACTCACACACACAGACAGACAGTCTCTCTCTCTCACGCACACACTCACACACACAGACAGACAGTCTCTCTCTCTCACGCACACACTCACACACACAGACAGACAGTCTCTCTCTCTCACGCACACACTCACACACACAGACAGACAGTCTCTCTCTCTCACGCACACACTCACACACACAGACAGACAGTCTCTCTCTCTCACGCACACACTCACACACACAGACAGACAGTCTCTCTCTCTCACGCACACACTCACACACACAGACAGACAGTCTCTCTCTCTCATGCACACACTCACACACACAGACAGTCTCTCTCTCTCACGCACACACTCACACACACAGACAGACAGTCTCTCTCTCACGCACACACACACACACACAGACAGACAGTCTCTCTCTCTCACGCACACACTCACACACACAGACTCTCTCTCTGTCACGCACGTACACACACACACAGACAGTCTCTCTCTCTCACGCACAGACAGTCTCTCTCTCTCACGCACAGACAGTCTCTCTCTCTCACGCACAGACAGTCTCTCTCTCTCACGCACAGACAGTCTCTCTCTCTCACGCACAGCCAGTCTCTCTCTCTCACGCACAGACAGTCTCTCTCTCTCACGCACAGACAGTCTCTCTCTCTCACGCACAGACAGTCTCTCTCTCTCTCACGCACGTACACACACACATAGACTCTCTCTCTCTCACGCACGTACACACAAACACAGACTCTCTCTCTCACGCACAGCCAGTCTCTCTCTCTCACGCACAGACAGTCTCTCTCTCTCACGCACAGACAGTCTCTCTCTCTCACGCACAGACAGTCTCTCTCTCTCTCACGCACGTACACACACACACAGACTCTCTCTCTCTCACGCACGTACACACACACAGACAGTCTCTCTCTCTCACGCACAGACAGTCTCTCTCTCTCACGCACAGACAGTCTCTCTCTCTCTCACGCACAGCCAGTCTCTCTCTCTCACGCACAGCCAGTCTCTCTCTCTCACGCACAGCCAGTCTCTCTCTCTCACGCACAGACAGTCTCTCTCTCTCACGCACAGACAGTCTCTCTCTCTCACGCACAGACAGTCTCTCTCTCTCACGCACAGACAGTCTCTCTCTCTCACGCACAGACAGTCTCTCTCTCTCTCACGCACAGACAGTCTCTCTCTCTCACGCACAGACAGTCTCTCTCTCTCTCACGCACAGACAGTCTCTCTCTCTCTCACGCACAGACAGTCTCTCTCTCTCTCACGCACAGACAGTCTCTCTCTCTCTCACGCACGTACACAGACAGTCTCTCTCTCTCACGCACTCACGCACGTACACAGACAGTCTCTCTCTCTCACGCACTCACGCACGTACACAGACAGTCTCTCTCTCTCACGCACATACTCACGTACACAGACAGTCTCTCTCTCTCACGCACACACTCACGTACACAGACAGTCTCTCTCTCTCACGCACACACACACGTACACAGACAGTCTCTCTCTCTCACGCACACACAGACAGTCTCTCGCTCTCACGCACACACAGACAGTCTCTCTCTCTCACGCACACACAGACAGTCTCTCTCTCTCACGCACACACTCGCACACACAGACAGTCTCTCTCTCTCACGCACACACTCACACACACAGACAGACAGTCTCTCTCTCTCACGCACACACTCACACACACAGACAGACAGTCTCTCTCTCTCACGCACACACTCACACACACACACAGACAGTCTCTCTCTCTCACGCACACACTCACACACACAGACAGTCTCTCTCTCTCACGCACACACTCACACACACAGACAGTCTCTCTCTCTCACGCACACACTCACACACACAGACAGTCTCTCTCTCTCACGCACACACTCACACACACAGACAGTCTCTCTCTCTCACGCACACACTCACACACACAGACAGTCTCTCTCTCTCACGCACACACTCACACACACAGACAGTCTCTCTCTCTCACGCACACACTCACACACACAGACAGTCTCTCTCTCTCACGCACACACTCACACACACAGACAGTCTCTCTCTCTCACGCACACACTCACACACACAGACAGTCTCTCTCTCTCACGCACACACTTACACACACAGACAGTCTCTCTCTCTCACGCACACACTCACACACACAGACAGTCTCTCTCTCTCACGCACACACTCACACACACAGACAGTCTCTCTCTCTCACGCACACACTCACACACACAGACAGTCTCTCTCTCTCACGCACACACTCACACACACAGACAGTCTCTCTCTCTCACGCACACACTCACACACACAGACAGTCTCTCTCTCTCACGCACACACTCACACACACAGACAGTCTCTCTCTCTCACGCACACACTCACACACACAGACAGTCTCTCTCTCTCACGCACACACTCACACACACAGACAGTCTCTCTCTCTCACGCACACACTCACACACACAGACAGTCTCTCTCTCTCACGCACACACTCACACACACAGACAGTCTCTCTCTCTCACGCACACACTCACACACACAGACAGACAGTCTCTCTCTCACGCACACACACACACACACAGACAGTCTCTCTCTCTCACGCACACACTCACACACACAGACAGACAGTCTCTCTCTCTCACGCACACACTCACACACACAGACAGACAGTCTCTCTCTCTCATGCACACACTCACACACACAGACAGTCTCTCTCTCTCACGCACACACTCACACACACATACAGACAGTCTCTCTCTCACGCACACACACACACACACAGACAGACAGTCTCTCTCTCTCACGCACACACTCACACACACAGACAGACAGTCTCTCTCTCTCACGCACACACTCACACACACAGACAGACAGTCTCTCTCTCTCACGCACACACTCACACACACAGACAGACAGTCTCTCTCTCTCACGCACACACTCACACACACAGACAGACAGTCTCTCTCTCTCACGCACACACTCACACACACAGACAGACAGTCTCTCTCTCTCACGCACACACTCACACACACAGACAGACAGTCTCTCTCTCTCACGCACACACTCACACACACAGACAGACAGTCTCTCTCTCTCACGCACACACTCACACACAGACAGACAGTCTCTCTCTCTCACGCACACACTCACACACACAGACAGACAGTCTCTCTCTCTCACGCACACACTCACACACACAGACAGAGTCTCTCTCTCTCACGCACACACTCACACACACAGACAGACAGTCTCTCTCACGCACACACTCACACACAGACAGACAGTCTCTCTCTCTCACGCACACACTCACACAGACAGACAGTCTCTCTCTCTCACGCACACACTCACACACACAGACAGACAGTCTCTCTCTCACGCACACACACACACACAGACAGACAGTCTCTCTCTCACGCACACACTCACACACACAGACAGACAGTCTCTCTCTCTCACGCACACACTCACACACACAGACAGACAGTCTCTCTCTCTCACGCACACACTCACACACACAGACAGACAGTCTCTCTCTCTCACGCACACACTCACACACACAGACAGACAGTCTCTCTCCCTCACGCACACACTCACACACACAGACAGACAGTCTCTCTCCTCACGCACACACACACACACACACAGACAGACAGTCTCTCTCTCTCACGCACACACTCACACACACAGACAGACAGTCTCTCTCTCACGCACACACTCACACACACAGACAGACAGTCTCTCTCTCTCACGCACACACTCACACACACAGACAGACAGTCTCTCTCTCTCACGCACACACTCACACACACAGACAGACAGTCTCTCTCTCTCACGCACACACCCACACACACAGACAGACAGTCTCTCTCTCTCACGCACACACTCACACACACAGACAGACAGTCTCTCTCTCTCACGCACACACTCACACACACAGACAGACAGTCTCTCTCTCTCACGCACACACACACGTACACAGACAGTCTCTCGCTCTCACGCACACACAGACAGTCTCTCTCTCTCACGCACACACAGACAGTCTCTCTCTCTCACGCACACACTCGCACACACAGACAGTCTCTCTCTCTCACGCACACACTCACACACACAGACAGACAGTCTCTCTCTCTCACGCACACACTCACACACACAGACAGACAGTCTCTCTCTCTCACGCACACACTCACACACACACACAGACAGTCTCTCTCTCTCACGCACACACTCACACACACAGACAGTCTCTCTCTCTCACGCACACACTCACACACACAGACAGTCTCTCTCTCTCACGCACACACTCACACACACAGACAGTCTCTCTCTCTCACGCACACACTCACACACACAGACAGTCTCTCTCTCTCACGCACACACTCACACACACAGACAGTCTCTCTCTCTCACGCACACACTCACACACACAGACAGTCTCTCTCTCTCACGCACACACTCACACACACAGACAGTCTCTCTCTCTCACGCACACACTCACACACACAGACAGTCTCTCTCTCTCACGCACACACTCACACACACAGACAGTCTCTCTCTCTCACGCACACACTCACACACACAGACAGTCTCTCTCTCTCACGCACACACTCACACACACAGACAGTCTCTCTCTCTCACGCACACACTCACACACACAGTCTCTCTCTCTCACGCACACACTCACACACACAGACAGTCTCTCTCTCTCACGCACACACTCACACACACAGACAGTCTCTCTCTCTCACGCACACACTCACACACACAGACAGTCTCTCTCTCTCACGCACACACTCACACACACAGACAGTCTCTCTCTCTCACGCACACACTCACACACACAGACAGTCTCTCTCTCTCACGCACACACTCACACACACAGACAGTCTCTCTCTCTCACGCACACACTCACACACACAGACAGACAGTCTCTCTCTCACGCACACACACACACACACACACAGACAGTCTCTCTCTCTCACGCACACACTCACACACACAGACAGACAGTCTCTCTCTCTCACGCACACACTCACACACACAGACAGACAGTCTCTCTCTCTCATGCACACACTCACACACACAGACAGTCTCTCTCTCTCACGCACACACTCACACACACATACAGACAGTCTCTCTCTCACGCACACACACACACACACAGACAGACAGTCTCTCTCTCTCACGCACACACTCACACACACAGACAGACAGTCTCTCTCTCTCACGCACACACTCACACACACAGACAGACAGTCTCTCTCTCTCACGCACACACTCACACACACAGACAGACAGTCTCTCTCTCTCACGCACACACTCACACACACAGACAGACAGTCTCTCTCTCTCACGCACACACTCACACACACAGACAGACAGTCTCTCTCTCTCACGCACACACTCACACACACAGACAGACAGTCTCTCTCTCTTACGCACACACTCACACACACAGACAGACAGTCTCTCTCTCTCACGCACACACTCACACACAGACAGACAGTCTCTCTCTCTCACGCACACACTCACACACACAGACAGACAGTCTCTCTCTCTCACGCACACACTCACACACACAGACAGAGTCTCTCTCTCTCACGCACACACTCACACACACAGACAGACAGTCTCTCTCACGCACACACTCACACACAGACAGACAGTCTCTCTCTCTCACGCACACACTCACACAGACAGACAGTCTCTCTCTCTCACGCACACACTCACACACACAGACAGACAGTCTCTCTCTCACGCACACAGTCACACACACAGACAGACAGTCTCTCTCTCACGCACACACTCACACACACAGACAGACAGTCTCTCTCTCTCACGCACACACTCACACACACAGACAGACAGTCTCTCTCTCTCACGCACACACTCACACACACAGACAGACAGTCTCTCTCTCTCACGCACACACTCACACACACAGACAGACAGTCTCTCTCCCTCACGCACACACTCACACACACAGACAGACAGTCTCTCTCCCTCACGCACACACACACACACACAGACAGACAGTCTCTCTCTCTCACGCACACACTCACACACACAGACAGACAGTCTCTCTCTCACGCACACACTCACACACACAGACAGACAGTCTCTCTCTCTCACGCACACACTCACACACACAGACAGACAGTCTCTCTCTCTCACGCACACACTCACACACACAGACAGACAGTCTCTCTCTCTCACGCACACACTCACACACACAGACAGACAGTCTCTCTCTCTCACGCACACACTCACACACACAGACAGACAGTCTCTCTCTCTCACGCACACACTCACACACACAGACAGACAGTCTCTCTCTCTCACGCACACACTCACACACACAGACAGACAGTCTCTCTCTCTCACGCACACACTCACACACACAGACAGACAGTCTCTCTCTCTCACGCACACACGCACACACACAGACAGACAGTCTCTCTCTCTCACGCACACACTCACACAGACAGACAGTCTCTCTCTCTCACGCACACACTCACACACACAGACAGACAG